>NC_050573.1:152792329-153092329 GCF_011100635.1 Trichosurus vulpecula
CACATACATACATTCAATTGGGTATAGAAATCTTTCTTACCTAATAGGGAGATAGGAGGGAAAGGGGTTAAAAGATATGGAGGAGGGAATTATAAGGGAGAGGCTAGATTAGAGGAGGCAGACTTTTGTGGAGGGATAGGATAAAAAGAGAGAAGAATAAACAAAGGGACATGGGATAGAGGAAAACACACAATTAGTGATCATAACTCTGAATGTGAGTGGGATGGGTTAACCCATAGAATGAAAGTGGAAAAGATAATGATTTGGCAAGCAGAATCCAACAAAATGTTTCTATAAGAGACAGACTTAGAACAGAAAGACACACCCTCAGAGAGTTGAAATGAAGAGCTAAAGCAGAGTCTATTATGCTTCAACTAAAGTGCTCTCGGCAGGTGCGGCAATCATGATCTCAGAAAAGCAAAAGCAAAATTAGACCTAAGAGATCAAAGAAAAAGGAAAAGGGCCTATTTGTACAAAAAAAAATTTATAGCAGCATTTTTTATGGTGACAAAGAATTGAAAATTGATGGGATGCTCATCAGTTGGGGAATGGCTGGACAAGTTGTAGCATGTCATTGCAATGGAATACTGTTGTTTGATAAGAAGTGATGGGGAGGGTCAGAAAAAACATGGCAAGACCTATATGAACTGATGCAAAGTGAAGTGAGAAGAACTGGGAGATCATTATATACAGTTACAGCAATGTTGCAATGATGATCAACTATAGAAAAATGGGCTCATTATACTGATCAATATAGTGATCAAAGACAATTCCAAGAGATTTATGATGAAAAAAAGCTATCCACCTCCAGAAAGAGAACTAATGAAGTACCGAAAGAAAAATGATAAAGTACAATTTTCTTGCTGGCTTTTTTTTTTGCTTTTTTTTTGTGTGCTATGGCTAATATGGACATATGTTTTACATAATTTCACATGTATAATTGATATCATATTATTTGCCTTTTCAGTGGTTAGGGAAGAGGGGAGGAAGGAGGGAGAGAATTTGGAACTCAAAAAAAAAAAGTAAGCATGTTATAAATAAGTAAAATTCTTTAAAAAAAAAAGTGATCCAAGACAATTTCAATGGACCTCTGATAAAAATACTGTTTACCTCCAGAAGAGAACTGATGAACTCTGAATGCAGATGGAAGCATACTTTAAAAAAAAAAACAACTTTATTTTTCTCCTTTTTAGTCTTTTCTTTTGCAACATGGCTAATATAGAAATATGTTTTGCATTACTTAACATATATAATTGATATCAAATTCCTTGCCTTCTCAAGGAGTGGGAAAAGATGGGAAGGAGGGAGATAATTTGAAGCACAAAATTTTTTTAAATGAATGTTAAAAAAATTTTATATGTAATTGGGAAATAACAAAATAAAAATATATTTTAAAAAAGAAAGAAAAAATTATTTATTAAGAAATTTGTGCTCACAAAAGAGAAAGAACCCAACCAAAGACACATAGTGAGGCCTGTTATTTAGTTAGGTTGCTTCTTTACGAGCCATAGAACCTGTTGATTGTTAGAAATTGATTTGTAAGCCCAATAATAGCTACTTAGCAACAAACATAAGATAATCAGAAGAGGCTCCAGTGAGTCAGTAAAAGCAGAGGGTACAGTGGAAAAAGCACTGGCTTAGGAGTCAAAAGACCTAGGTTCAAATTCCTTTGTGACTTTGAACAAGTCACAAACTCACTGGGCCTTAATTTCCTCAATGGAAAATAAAATTAAGATGTTGAACTAGATTTCTGATCTGTTGTCCATTCCAGATTTAGATGTATTATCCTAAAACCTAAATTAATATTACAATTTGTCTCTTAAAAGTCCAGTCTCAAAAATGACCCAGTTTATAGATAAATCTTCAATGTAAAATATAATTTTTGTTGTTTTTACAGGCCCAGATGCTCAAATCTGTGAATAAAATTGAAATCTACCTAGTCTTCTTGGAGAAGTGGGAGCTGTCCACGGTCAGGGTTGAATCCTTTTGAACATTTTCAAAAACAGAAAATTGTGGTTATCGGCATCACAGTGTTCAGCCAGCAACTTTGGCACATGGAAATGTGTTTGAGCCCCCTGTATGCATAAGATGTGGAACAGATGCTGTACATGTCAGAATACTTTTGTAACAAGAATTATTTGAATAACAACACCGCGCCACCAAATGTAGCATTATTCATTTTCTACTAAAATAATCATTTGAAGTAGGAAGCTACTGGTTTTCCTATGAAAATAAGTCCTTGCCAGGTCCTGTCAAGGAGCCTTGTATTCAATTCTTAGGATTTTTGTGAAACATTTCCTGATACTGACTACGGAACATAGCCCTTGAGCATTGGGGATTCAAGGGTTAGAGGTCAATTCTTGAGTAGTTTGGGGGCAAAAATGTAAAATTGTTTTCCTAAAGCATTATTTTATTTAAACTATTTATCAAACTACTATTTTAGTACATTTGCTAAGCTATCTTACTTGAAATCAAATTACAATTTTTAAATTTAGCAGTATATCTGTCTAAAACTTAAAGTTTCCAGGTGGAAATGAGACCCTTAGTCTTATGAAATTTTACCATGTGAACCTGTGGGACATGCAAGAATCCTATTAATTATTTCCTACCACTGCTCTGGCATTTGTCTTGTCTAAGTTCTATAAACCAGGCACTGTAAATCCTAACAGAGACGTCATTAATATTCATAGTGTTGAAACTTAGAAAAACTAAAACTTTTTATGTTTATCTTTCTTGTCAAAAGTATAAGGCTTATCACTGTTAACTATATTTTACTTTTAAATATAAAGTCTACTGGAAGCAAAAAGGGCACTAAATGTTTGGTTTCTGCTACAGAATTTTTCTGAATTGTTTTCAAGAGTTATTGTTACAGCCAGCAGAAGAAGAAAGCAAAACTGAGATTATACAGGGCTCATAAACATAAAATATTTCTTTCTTTTGTCTTTCCTCTTTTTTTAGCTACTTAATTAGTTACCCACAGCCTTTCTCTCTTTTCATTTTCTCTCATAGAATCATATCATTCCCTGACTGCGCTTCCTTCCAACCTTTTTAAAATTCCTAAATAGGACAAAGAAAATGTTATCACTGTTTTCCTTATCAATTCCTCCTAATGGCTGAGGTGGCTTCATCAATCCCATGACCTCAGAATGCACATTTCACCTATGTATATGCATGTGTGTGTGTATATGTATGTGTGTGTACATATATGTATGTATATATATATACACGTGTGTGTGTGTGTGTGTGTGTGTGTGTGTGTGTGTGTAGACACAGGGCACAGGGTGAGCTGAATATGAAGAGATGGTACCTAAAAAAATAAAATTAAGTGTTGAGAGGAATGTACTGGGAGAAAGAGAAAGGGAGAGGTAGAATGTAGTAAATCATCTCACATAAAAGAGGCAAGAAAGAGCTTTTACCATGGAGGGGATGAGGGGGGAGGTGAGAGAAAATAAGTGAGCCTTACTCTCATTGGATTTTGGCTTAAGGAGGCAATAACATATACACTCAATTGGGTGTGGAAATCTATCTACAGGAAAGCAGGGGGGAAGGGGATAAGAGAAAGGAGATGATAGAAGGGATGGCAGATTGAGGGAAGGGGTAATCAGAAGCAAACACTTTTGTGGAGGGACAGATCAAAGGAGAGAACAGGATAAATGGAGGGTGGGACAGGATAAAGGGTAATGTAGTTAGTCTTTCACAACATGACTATTATGGAAGTGTTTTGCATGACTACACATCTATAATCTATATCGAATTGCTTGCTTTCTCAATGAGAGTGGGAGGGAAGGGAGGAAGGGAGAGAATGTGGAACTCAAGGCTTTAAAAATGAATGTTGAAAATTGTTTTTACATGCAACTGAGAAATAAGATATACAGGCAATGTGGTGTAGAAATCTTATCTTGCCCTACAGGAAAATAGAAGGGAAGGGGATAAGAGAAGGAGATGGGGGTGGTAATAGAAGGGAGGGCAGATTGGAGGAAGGGACAATCAGCATGCACACTGTCCTGGAGAGTGGGGAATGGAGAGTTGGGGAGAAAATTTGGAATTCAGATCTTATGGAAGGGAATGTTGAAAATTGAAAACAAATAAACTTCTTTAAAAAAAAGAAAGGAATGCACATATCACCTTAGGTAGTTGTTATCATAAAATGCTTATGAGAGGGAACATGCCAGGGTATGGATCCATCATTAATCCAAGCATAATATTCTTAATTTTAATGTCATTCATTCTCTAATTGATTCTGCAGAAACACAGAAGTAAATGAAATAATACTATAGATGGGCAGTTCCATAGGAAAAAAGTATTGTATAAATGGATGATCAAATAATGTTACAGTGGGATTAAGATTATGGTACAGGTTAGTAATAACATATTAATAATGCTATTGTAAAAATTATGTTGGTCATGGCAAACTTATTACTATACTAGAAAAACAACTTAGGGTCTAGAACTTGAGGGAACCTCAGAGATGATCTAGTCCAAAGGTTCTTAACAGACCCCTAAGAGGGCCATGGACAGATTTTAGGGGTTCATGAAATTAGATGGGCATAAAATTATATCTTTATTTCAATATAATTAGTTTCCTTTGCAATTACATACGTATATGCACATTTCTCTGTGTGTGTGTGTGTGTGTGTGTGTGTGTGTGTGTGTGTGTGTGTGTGTGTGTGTATAAAATGTATTTTAAAAACATTACTCTGAGAAGGGATCCATAGGTTTCACCAGAAGGTCCATGACACAAAGAGGGTTTCAGAACCTCTGATCTGCACCAACCCCTTCATTTTAATGATAAGGAAAGAAGTTAAGTGAGTTGTCTTGGATTGTTGTATTGCTGAGAATAGCTAAGTCATTCACAGCTGATCGATCGATCATCTTACAATATTGCTGTTACTTTGTACACAGTACATTTCACTTTGCATCAGCCCACACAAGTCATTCCAGGTTTTTCTGAGAGCATCCTGTTCATCATTTTTATAATACAGTAGTATTCCATCATAATCACATACCACAATTTGTTCAGCCATTCCCCAATTGATGGGCATCCCCTCAATTTCTAATTGTTTGCCACCAGAAAAGAACTGCTATAAATATTTTTGTACATATAGGTCCTTTTCCTTTTTGTTTTTTTATCTCTTTGGGGATACAAACCTAGTAGTAGTATTACTAGATCAAAGGATATACATGATTTCATAGCCCTTTGGGCATAGCTCCAAATTTCTCTACAGAGTGGTTGAATCAGTTCACAACTCCACCAACAATGCATTAATGTCACATTTCTCCCACAAACTCTCCAACATCTGTCATTTTCCTTTTCTGCCCTATTACCTAATCCAACAGGTATAAGGTAGTACCTCAAATTTGTTTTAATTTGCATTTCTCCAATCAATAGTGAGTTACATTATTTTTTTCATATGGCTATAGATAGCTTTGATTACTTCATCTGAAAACCGATCATATCTTTTGATCATTTATCATTTAGGTAATGGCTCTTATTTTGATACATTTGACTCAGTTCTCTAAATGTTTGAGAAATGAGGCCTTTATCAGCTAAACTTGCTTCAAAATTTTTTCACAGTTACTACTGCTAACTGTATTTCCCTCCATCCTATTCTCCACCCCCATTTATTCTATTCTTTCTCCTTTCACCTAGTCCCTCCTCAAAAGTGCTTTGCTTCTGACTACCCCCTGCCCCAACTGCCCTCCCTCCTATTACCTGCCCCCTTCTCCTATCTCCTTCCCTTCCTAATTTCACCAGACTGCCAAAGAGGTCTATGACACAAAAAAGCTTAAGAACCCCTGCTATAATATGGTCTATGCCCGTATACATCTTCATACCATATGCAAGTGAAGTGTCTTTACCCCTACTGAGTAACAATTATCTTTTTTAACTTCCCAGTGTGGTAATATAAATGAGGAAGTGTGGGTTCCTCTTAGTTCAATCTTGCTCCAACCAATGTGGTAATTCAACATTTATTAAGTAAGCCTAGATTTTGTTCAATTTTCATGAAGGTAGAATTGAGATAACATCTTTCAGTCAAGGTGACAATCTTTTCCTTTCGCTTTTTATAATTTACCTCTTTAGAATTTGCACTTGAGCAGTGACAGAAGTTCCCCCATTCGTCTCTAACCTCCATTTTCTCCTCACTTCAGTGGACCCAGATAAAGCTACTGATGCAATATCCTTCAAACACATTTAGCCATATCACGGCAGCATTATTTCTCCTTGTAGTGAAATCAGTGCAGCTCGTGTCTTCTACGTCTACTTGAATGTTTTGTTGACAATTTTATATACAAACAGTTCTCATTTTACACATAAGTGGACTGTTCCACAGAACTCTACATAAAATGATTTTTCCATAATGCAAATTTGCCAGGATTTGGGGAAGGGAGGAAGGGAGGAAGAGAGGGAGCAAAGGGACCCTACAGAGCGGACTGGCACATGGTTCAAGAACACATAGGGGTGGGGAATAGAGAAGCAAGATCAGGAGGAGGAAAACAGGCTAGCTACAGACACAGAAAGGAAAGTTGGACATGTTGGCAGAATGGGGCAAAGGTCTCCTCTCTCCCTACTGGAGTTCTCAGACCAAGGCCCCCATCTGGCTGTGGTGGTGGTCTGTTTTCCTCCACTTTTCTGCTTTCACTTGGATTTTTTTTTTTTTGCGGGGGGAAGGTAGAGGGTGTGGAGGCCACAGAGCAGGGAGTCACAGGACAGGAGCAGAGAGCACAATACAGTACAGAAAAGTTAACATGTTTTTTTGGAATGCAAATTTCTTTCAGAATTCTTTATGTAAAGTTTGCATAATGCAACTTTACATATCACAAGAAACTCTCTATAGCTGTTGGCTCATCAGAGCATGGGGCCAACCTAAGTGCAATCCCTCCTGCTTCTCTTCCTTTCTGTCTGCCAGGGAGAGAAGCTCACTACACTTGCAGGAGGTGGGGAAGTCATTGAAAGAATTTCCTTCCAAAATGGGGGGGAAAAAAAAAGGCTGTTCTTTTGCCTCTCCTTTCACGAAATAACCAGGAAAAGGAATTTTCTCAACAGCTTCTGAGGTTTTGCTTTGGTCCTTCTCTCTGTGAGAAGGCTTGAAGAAAAGAGCCTGTTACCGCCAATGGTTAAAAAAATAAAAAAGGTTTTGCTCTGGCCCTCCCTGGGTGAAAAGAGTGAGGAAGGAAATGGTTTTTCCCTCACTACAAGATGGAAGTGTAAAATCAGAGTGCTGTGTAATGTAGGCATATTACATGTAATTAGAAATAAAGGGAGATATTGAGTAAGGGAATCTAGGAGTGTTCTGCAAAGGAATTCCAAAATAGTATACCTTTCTCTCTCAAAATACCTCATTTACTAGTTTAGAGAAAATTTCTTGAATTCTTGTGGAGTTCCTAAACTTTCCCTGCTTATTATTTCTCCTACTTATCACCTCAGGCTGGTTAAGAAAAACTGTCATAGGCAGATCCTAACCTTGTGATGTCCCAGGAAAAACCATGACTCTCACTCCTCTCACTTGGGAGGATGGATGTGTCTATAACTTTTATCCAGCCTGTGCTTTTATTAAACTTCTGTAACTGTAAACAATATCCATCACAAAGAAGGATGGGTCACTAATTTCTTTTATATAACAATAGTAGAAACCGTATTGAGAGAATGGACAAAAAGTATGTGTGGTGGGGGAAGGGAGGAGGAGGAGAATGCTAGAAGGGGACCATGAATGACTGACTGGCATAGTTCATTGGCATTGAAAAGCAGTCAATGCAAAACGCTTGTCACTGCAACTGGCCAACTGTATTGGTTCAGTCTCCATATACATGGGGAAGAAAGCAAGTGACTTTGGAGAAATAGGACAGTTAAATAAATAATGTTCTTCCCTGCTCTAAAGCAAGGAGGGAAGGGGGAGTTCAGCTCTCAGTATGCTACAGTCTGCAAGCATGGCCACAGTCCCACCCAACGTTTTGGTAGTTTTGAGTTTTAGGGGTTCTGGAACCCCAAAATAGCGACATGCTGGGTCTCGCCAAAATGAATTTGATCCAAGCCTTCTTTCAGCCAAAGAAAAAACAGAGTTTATTAAAATTCGCCATACCTAATATGGGGCCAACTCTTAAGGAACCTGAGCATTTGCATTGCTAATGCCAGCAGGCCAGATTGAATCTGAGCCAGATTAGATCAGAGCCCCTTCGTGGACTCAAGGTGGGAGGGGTCTGGGGGTGGCCAAGTAGACTGGGGTAACTGGAGAAGTGGGGGGTGTCTAGAGAGGGTCTTGATGGGAGTGTCCAGTAGGCTGGGATGCCTAGAGGGCAGGCACCAGGAACCAAGAAATGGGATTTTGATAGGATCAAGGGTGGGAAGTAGCTAGAGGCATTCTGGAGGTAACAGAAATTGGGCCATAGCGATAATGAAAGGCTTATGGCCTCAAGCAAATGCCAGATCAAATGGGAAGATTCAAGGAAAGTTCAAGGGGGTTCCCAGGGCCTGTACCCCATCAGTAGCAGCTTTAATTTGGGTTTAAATAGCAGTCTTTTGGAGATTCTTTATGGAAATCTTTATGGAGGCATAGAGTTGGCACAGTGGATAGAGCACTGGGCCTGAAGTCAAGAAGACCTGAATTCAAATCTAGCTTCATATACTTACTAGCTATGTGACCTTAGATAAGTCACTTAACCTCTATTTGCCTCAGTTTCCTCAAAAGTTAAAATGAGGATAATGCTGGCATCCATCTCCTGGGGTTGTAGTGAGGATCAAATGAGATGATATTTGTAAAGTGCTTAGAACAGCACCTGGCACAAGGTGGGTACTATATAAATGCTAGCTATCATAATCATTGTTGTGAAGAGAAGCTCAAATACTTGACTCTGCCAAGTCAGTATCGAGTCAAGATGGAAGGAGACCACAATTCTCACCCTCTTGACCTGGCTTCCTCTTTAACAGTTCATTCCATCCGGGGCTGGTGGAATCATGGGAAAAGTGCATTTCCAACTTCTCTTCAGGTCACTGAAGGGAGAGAAAGACTCTGGGAAGAAACTCACACAAGAGGTGGCAATCCCTGTTGTGAACCTATCCGCAGCTGCCTTTGGTTGAGCTGAGGTATCTTGCTCCCAATGGGAGTGATGAGGTTTGGGGTTGAGGGGTGCTCGAGACCCCAAAATACCAACATGCCAGGTCCTGCCAAATGAATTTAACTCAAGCCTTCTCAGCCAAGGAAAAACAAAGTTTATTAAAGGTTTGTCATATTGGGTAGACTCTCAGAGAGCCTAAGCATTTGTGACACTTCTACCAGCGGGCCAGATCAATCTGACCTGAGCTAGACTGAATCTGAGCACCTTCATGGAGGCAAGATGAAACTTATATACACAAAGATGCTTATATACACAAACTTAAATACACAAAGATATACACAGAGGGTGGTCCTGGGGTGATGGGAGGAGGGGTTTAGGGAAGGTCTTGAGGATGAGACTAAGGAGGAGCTTGATGGGAATGGGATGAGGTCAGACTCCAGGAACCAAGAGAATGGCATTAAGGGTGGGAAGTAGCTGACCTAGAGATAACAGACCATGTAGGGCTAGGCTAGTTTAAGGGTAACAGATTTGGGCATAGACACTTTGACAAGATCAAGGGTAGAAACTAGCCAGACAATGGAGGGCTAGGCTAGGTTAGAGTAACCTAGCCTAGAGATTTGGGCCTAACAATAATGAGGCTTATAGCCTCATCTAGTGGGAAGATTCAAGGGAAGTTCAAGGGGGCTCCCACAGTCTAAACCCCATCAGGAGAACTTCTTCACCCTGTAATATCTGCTATATATTCTCCTATGTATACTTTCTGTGATCTCTGTTTTGGTATTAATTTGGATACATGGGTTTATTTGCTCTTTGCTATGTGTGTTGTTTGTAGAACTGGCATTTAGTGGAAGAGGGTCAAGCCTTGGATATAGAGTTTGGAGCACCCCTTTCCCATTAAGAAATTGCAATCAGGATTCTAGCTTGATTTGTACTAACAATATATAAAGGAGCAGATAGATATCATTCTGACCCAGTATCCTTTTCTACCTGAGGAAAGCAAAGTAATCAGCCTCTGCCCCCTACCTCCTGCTTCTCCTGGCAGGAACCAAAGTCTCCCTTGGAGAAGGGTGGGGAAGGGAGATACTAGAGATATTGATTCTTGCCTTACTTTGAACCGAATTTAGATAGACCATGGGGACATATGTAACCTACACAGCCAAAAACAACACACACACACACACACACACACACACACACACACACACACCTTTATATTTATTATAAGAAAGAGCTCTATTGGTGGAGGAGGGAGGGTCTTTCATTATGATGGAAGTGATAATGATTTTAAAAATGAAAAGAAGACCAAATGAACTATCTTTGGTCCAAGAAGAAGAAGAAAGATCACTGTTCTACTCCTCTGCTCAGCTGATAAGAAAATACTTCTTTGGATTAGGAAAAACCAGATCTAATGACTTTGTCTTGCCAGTGGTACATGCCACTACATAGTTATTTTTCTCACTCTTTTCCATTCCATGTGTAGAAAAAGGAAGAAAAGAAGAAAGGCCTCTGACCCCAGGGATGTTGGGATTAAAAAACAAAAAAACTTTCTCTGTGCCTAATTCACTAGCCTAGCAAGGGTGAAGAGACTTTTGTAGTTGGGACAGAAAAATGATACCTACCAACTCAGAGATAAGTAGTTTAGGACACAGGTTCCAAATAAGCCCAGAGTAAGAAGAAACTGCTAGGGAGAGCCTTTGACTACAATTCAAGATTTAGAATGCTTTGATGTAAAAGGGAGCCCAGAACCCCGTTAACCGAACATATCTACATATGAAAGGCCAGGAATGTAGCTAGGCTAATGACGAGGGACAATGCCTTGGTCCCCTGGGTTTAGCTTTGTCTCTGCTTTTCTCCTTCCCACTCAACCACCTGTTAGAGGGGCTGGGTTTGTAGTTGAGAAACAGAGGAACCTTAGAACTACAGGATGTTTGAAAGCTTTTGGGCAAGTAGCCTTTACATGGATAATAAGCATTCAGGTGTGGTCTAGTCTTTCTGCTTCCCACGCTTTAAGTTCAGCTTGCTAATTTCCACTTTCAATGCATTGCTCATGTTATTACTCTAAACTTCTACTACTCAGCTAATTCTTTCTCTTCTTCCTCAACCAAGGTTTGGTTTCAAACTCCAGGCTTCCAGGAAGCCTCCCTGCACTGGCATTTTTGTATTCACTTACTAGTAGGTTGCTTTGCATTTATTTATGTCATATGTTTTTTATTATCCAAATCAGCAGGGGAAATGATTGAATCCATAGAAATTAGCATATGAGAAATATACTTCCCAGTTAAGAAAGATTGAAGGCAAAAGGAAAAGGG
This sequence comes from Trichosurus vulpecula, assembly GCF_011100635.1. Lineage (NCBI taxonomy): Eukaryota > Metazoa > Chordata > Mammalia > Diprotodontia > Phalangeridae > Trichosurus > Trichosurus vulpecula. The sequence goes on from NC_050573.1 coordinate 152,803,690, forward strand.
GAGGATGTGAGGATGCGTTGGATAGATTGTGTTGTGGAAACAATGAACATGAATTTGGACAGACTTCTAGCAATAATGGAGGACAGAAAAACCTGTCATGCTATGGTCCATGGGGTAGCAAAGAGTCCAACACGACTGAGCAACAATTTCTTAGAGGGAGTTTTGTTGTAGAGATGTTGTACGTACTATTACAAGAGAGTATTTAATGGTGGAGAGGTCATATTAGGAAATGATTGCAATGTGTGAAAGCAAAAAAGGTGTCAATAAAATTTTTGTTAAGGAAATTCACATCACCACTTAACTTTTTCAGAAAACATCTATCCTGTAAAGTGAAGAAAAGGCCTATCCATGTTGCCACTTAGTATAGAACATTTCCTTAGCATGGGACATTTTATGGCTTCCACTCCACTTCTGACTCTAGATTTTTCCACCAAGTCCCATCTGCCTTCTCACCCTGGAAGATCCCTTCAACCTTACTCCCCTCCTCTCATTGGTGAACCTTCATCCTCCGCTCTTCTCCCAGTTCTACTTCTGACTCTCAGGATTTTACCACCTTTGGAGAATATCTTCTCTACCCCAGCCTCCTTTCAATTCCCTTTTATGTGTAGTCTTCACCTATAGAAAGTAAGCTCCCTGAGGGCAAGGGCTGACTTTCATATTATTTGTATTTGCATTCCCATCCTTTAGTACAGTGCCTAGCACTTTGTACACACTTAATCAATGCCTGTTGACTTGTTGACTATGCCCACAAACACTGAAAGATTTTATCAGAGAAGAAAGGAAATAAGCATTTATATAGCACCTACTATGTGCCAGGCACTGTGCTAAGCACTTTACAAATATTATCTCATTTGATTTATAGATGTTCCTGAATTGGCATGTATATGCTAATTTTTATCTTAGCTTAAGGCTATTTTTTTGGTCATGTTTTCATATTCTTCCCTTCTATATGACTCAGTGTGCTGCACTCCACTCATGCCTAAGTGTGGCTTGTGCCAATTAAATTTCCTCCAGATCTTTTTGTCTAAGATACTATGGGACCACATTGTCTAGAACTTTGCAGGTGAGTTATTCATTGAACTTCATGTCATCCCCTTGCAGATACTATCAGAAGCTTGCAATGTTCTAGGGCTAAAAGGGGAAAACAGAAACAACAGTGTCCATTCCATAAGATAACTTCCTCCTCATCCCCTGTCACCAGTTTCTAATAAGGAACATATAATCAGGAATTTGCCACCGTGCTGGTATATGCCATTTGCTGAAGCCATATGGAGGCTGGTCTGAGTGCTAAAAGCACAGGAAGGAGAAGGGCTTCGATGAATATGCAATAAAGGAGAGCAGATGAGAATGGAGGTTGGGAGCTTTAGTAGTGCCTTCTGCAACTTGGCAAGAAAGTGCTTGAGGGTGGGTATGAGGCACAGAACTTGAGCACCCTAGCCTTTAAGGGGGAGCCTGAGTGGAGAGGGAGTGAGAATGGAATAGCAATAGAGACTGTGCTTGGCGGCCTGGATGTTAGTACCCTATGTGTAATGTGACATATCAAAAATTCAAGAGACATAGTTTCTGAGTAATTAATCATTTTATTAATTATGCTAGTGAATAATTAATAAAAGAGGTCAGTGGCACTCTCAAATGCCAAAGCCCCCTCATGGAACCCATTCAATGCTTATATGCCCTTGGAAAAATGGGTGTTCCTGAGGGTGGCAATCAGATCTGATTGGTTAACAATTAATGAGAAGAATGAATATTGTAAGGTACCACATCACACCTATCAGTTGGCTAACATGACAAAACAGGAAAATGATAAATGTTGGCAAAGACATGAGAAAATTGGAACATTAATGCATTGTTGGTAGTTGTGAACTGATCCAACTATACTGGAGAACAATTTGGAACTATGCCCAAAGAGCTATAAAACTGTGCATCCCTTTGACCCAGCAATACCTCTACTAGGTCTGCATCTCAAAGGATCATAAAAATGGGAAAAGGACCTATACGTACAAAAATATTTCTAGCAGCTCCTTCTGTGGTGGTCAGGAATTTGAAATATTGAGGGAATGCCCATCAACTAGGGAATGGTTAAACAAGTTGTGGTGTATGAATGTAATGGAATACTATTGTGCTAGAAAAAATGATGAACAGGCAGACTTCAGAAAAACCTGGGAAGACTTATATGAATTGATGCTGAGTGAAGTGAGCAGAACCAGGATAGACTTAGCTCTTCTCATCAATGCAAGGATCTAAGACAATTCCAAAAGACTCATGGTGGAAAATGCCGTCCACATCCAGAGAAGGAACTATGGAGTCTGAATGCGCATCGAAGCATACTATTTGCTCTCTTTTTGTTGTTCTGTTTTTTCTTTCTTATTGGTTCTAATTCTTCCTTACAACATGACTAATGTGAAAATTTAAAAAATAAAAGAGTATATGACTTAACCCGATGTCACGCTTGGTAGGTATTGAGGCTGGACTTTACCCAAGGCATTCTTGGCTCAGAAGCCAGTTCTCTAACCAGTTCCCCAGGTTGCCTTTCTGGAGAATTAACAATAATACTTTACATATGAAACTTTTACATTGAATTTTTAAATAAATTAATTTTAATTTTTAAAAAAGAATGAATGTTATAATGAGAGGTGGGCTTATTTTAAGGAGTGGCTGGGGGAAGTAATTGCCAACACTTGGTCTTAGACAAAGAGACTTATCTCTTATCCAGACTATTTAGACCTGGCTGACTAAAACACAATAGGCCAGATTTCAGTGGACTAGAACCTCTCTGTAATGTTTGTCTAGTTGGGCAGGGCACCGACTCCACCCAAATAAGATGGTCCTGGTGGGGCAAATTTTTGGGCAAGGTCAGAGATCTCCCTAATAATTTGTTGTTTAATAATCATTTCTCTCAATAGCATGTACAGATATCAAGCAGGTAATGATGAGAAGCTGTAAGATCACATTTTGTATAGTAAATATATATTGTGTTTGTCCTTCATTCTCAAAGAGGACCATGACATCAGGGAAATGATGACATGACTTGCAGTTGACTTTGATTTGAGTGAGGGAGGGCTGTGCAAGGTCACCAGCCTCACTTTCTCCTCCAGAGCCATCTGGGTCCAGTGGCCTGATATTCACCAGGACTACTGGAGATGGCCCAGGATGCAATGGGAGACCCTGGCCCTTCCAGGCTAAGGACTTTTCAGGTTCTTACTTTGAGTGAGGTAAGGCCCATTCAGTGAATAGGTTTAAGAAGTTAATCAAAGGATAGCCCCTTTAACCAAAAACTAAAAAAAAAATCCAACTGGGAGGGGGCGACCCTCAGGGTTCCTGCCCAAAAGAGAAATAGTTACTATTTAGTTTTTATACTCACTCTATGCTAGGAGGGCAGGGACCTACTGTCCAATCTATGAGCTCCAGAGTGAGTTGGGTTTAAGGCTTGGTTTTTGAGAAAGAAATCTAGCCAGTAAACCCAAAGTCAAGGAGACAGCCTTTGGCCATGGAAAGGTACCTTCCTTTGGGCAAAGCACCCTTAGGGAAGGGGAGGGGAAGGGAGAGATCTGGAAGGGCCAGGGTCTCCTAGTGCATCCTGGGCCATCTCCAGTCCTCCTGATGAATATCTGGCCTCTGGACCCAGATGGCTCTGGAGGAGAAAGTGAGGCTGGTGACCTTTCACAGCCCTCCCTCACTCAAATCAAAGTCGACTGCAAGGCATGTCATCATTTCCCTGATGTCATCATCCTCTTCAAGAATGAAGGACTAACACAACCTGTGAGTAGCCTCTCCTCTTCTCTCCTCACCTGAGGGTGCTTTGCCCAAAGGAAGGTACATTTTGATGGCAGAAGGCTGACTCCTTAACTTTGGGTTTACTGGCTAGATTTCTTTCTCAAATATGTATAGTAAAACCTACCTGAATCCCCCAGGTTTAGGTTTCAAAATAAAATGACTGAGATAGGGTAAGTTAGTCTTATCATTTCTATAATCTCAACCTGCAACCATCCTGTTCTCTCCATTAACTCTAGGCCCTAATCATCTCTCCCTTGGACTATTGCAGTGACCTTCTAACCAGTCTCCCTGTCTCAAGTCTCCCTCCCCTCTTCAATCCATCCTCCATACAGCTAACAAAATGATTTCCCTAAAGCATAGGTCTGACAATGTCACTCCCCTACTCAACAAACTGTAGTGGCTCCCTATTATATCAACCACAAACTATAAACCCCTCTGTTGGACTCTTAAAGTCCTATACAACCCAAACCAGCCACATTATATATCACTCCCCTTCTTGTAATCTTAAAACTGGGCCAGACTGGCCTCTCTCTGCTCCTCACATAAATACTACATCTCCTGACTCCATGCTTTTGTAGTGGACTTCTCAGTGTGAGGTAAATAAATGAAATGTGAAGACTTCACAGGGGAGGATGTGTATAATATTCATATATATATATATATATACTAAGAAATGTTTTAAAAAATCAAGAAATAGGAAAATGAAAAAAAATTCTGAGGCCATGAAAGTCTGATGGCTCAGCCTCTGGGAAAGTTTACCCTGAAACTTTTTGTTCTTTCTTCTGGTTCTGGTTTAAAGATTTGCTCAGTAAGAACAGGATCATAATGACCTGTTTTTCTCTACTGTAAAGAATGGAGAAGTTCTCCCCCTCCCCTTATCCTATTCTCCTTCTTTAGATTTATAGATGTCACCTCAGTTGTAATCATTAACTAGGGGAATGGGAATTGGAGTTTCTGTGCCTCAATTTCCCAGTTCTTTGTCTAGCTTTCATGCTCAGATTGTAAGCCCACCTCCCAACCAATGGTGAGAAGGGTCAGAGGTAGGCGGGAATTCTCTTGTGTAAGGTATAATTATGGGTGCCTTGCCCCTTGTAAAGCGCCTCCTTTGCTGGATTTGTTCCAGTGGGAGATGCCCAATTCTTGAGAATTGAATAAAATTTATTTCTGTTCCCATTCTGAAATGGCTCCTTATTAACTGTTAATTGGTGAGGGTCTTTTATCCCACACATCAGTGTTTGAAACGTACTCCCTCTTCACCTTTGCTACTTAGAATATCTTGCTTTTTCAAGACTCAGATCAAATATCACCTTTTTTCTTTTTTAAAATTTATTTTTAGTTTTCAACATTCACTTCCATTAAGATTTTGAGTTCCAAATTTTCTCCCTCTCCCTCCCCTCCCCCCACCCCAAGACAGCATGCAATTAATATAGGCTCTACATGTACATTCATATTAAACATATTGTTGTAAAGAAGAATTAGAACCAATGGGAGGAACCATGAAATGGAAGAAACAAAAAAAGAGAGCAAATTCATTCAGACTCCTTGATTGTTTTTCTGGATGTGGATAGCACTTTCCATCATGTGTTCAAGTGCCACCTTTTACATGAAGCCTTTCCTGACCTCCCTCAACTGCAAGTGCCTGCCTTCTCAATTTTACTTGCATTTAGCTACCTTATACTTGAATTTATTCTTTAGGTACATATATATATATATATATATATATATATATATATATATATATATATATGTTGTCTACCCTGGCTCATACTTGGCACTTAAGAAATACCTGTTGATTGATTCATTCATTAGTTCATTTCAATTAAGTTGAAATAGGATTAAGAGCAGTTTAACATAACTAGATGAAATGTCTATTCCTCAGTTCTGAAAAATCAAATGTGTGGGTGAAACAAAAGGCAGTAGAGAGGTGGATGATGGGCACAAGGCACATCTAGCATATTTCCCAGGATGACCAGCACCCAAGGATCAGTGTAAGGTATCTCCCTGAAGAAACGTCTGAGCAAAAAAGGAGATAGGCCCGTCACAGGGAGAGATTGTGGGGCAATAGATGGAGAGCCAGAGGGTTCCACCAGTACCCAGGAAGAGTAAATCACCTAGAGGAAGGCTTCCAGCATGACAGATGGATTGTCCATGGAAGAACATGGATGGACGTGGTTCACAAAGGATGAGAAGGCAAATTGTGCCACCTCTCTGAATCTCTGTTTCTTCTTCTTTTGTAAAGTGAGGGGGCTAGACTAGAGGTACTTTTCAGCCCTGAATCTATGTGCTTTTGAATCTATCAGCACAGGGGTTTTTTGGTCTGTACCAGTGCAGAGAATACTCACATCTATTAGATCTCATAGCCATTCACTATTGAAGTATGAAAAACTGAAGAAAGCCTTTTGTGCTTTTGCTCCTGAAAAAAAAAGTAAGAGAAAGGAAAACATAATTATCACATTCAAGCACAGAGTAGAAGAATGAAATTGTGGCATATTGGTAGAAAATACATACAAAAAGTAGGCAAGATGACTCATAGCTGTAATAACTTAAATAGAATAGCTTTTATATCTGTTGTGGCAGATCTGCCAACACCCAATTTAATAAGAAAATGAATCATTCAAGACTAGATGAAGTATGCCTACATATGTAAGGCTAAAAAAAAGTCATGATAATTTAACAATAAAACCATCACCTTCATGACCTTAGGCAGATGACCCAATTTCTCTGGACCTCAATTCCTAATCTAAAAAATGAGAGGAGCAGCACTAGATGACTCCCAGGGTCCCTTCTTGCTCTGAAACTCTTACTCTATGAGATTGCAGAGGGAAAAAAAGGCAAGAAAGCCAATTATGGCGAAGCATGTGGCACTGGTTACTTTTTCAGATCCTTACTGGAGTCTCTATTGCCAGTTTACTTACTTTGGACTACTAGCTATTCGTTGATTTTATCCCGTCTCACCCATCTCCCTAAATTCATGAAGATTACTAATGATGCCTGGAAGCCCCTCCTTGAGCATGTTCACCTTTCTGAAATCATTTTTTTCAAAGGTCAACTCATGTGCCACTTTCATGAAGCCTTCCTAGCTTCCTTCATCTGAAAGTAACATCTCCCCTCCTCATATTTTTTGTTAGCTTTCTGTCTAGACCCCTTCTTTGCCCTTGTCACTTTCTAAGTAGTGGATGGGTAGTGACTCACCCAGGGCCAATAATTAAGGTCACAATTGATAGAGTAGAATGAGAATCCTCTTCTGGAAGAAGCTAAGCAAGACACAAATTGGGAGGAAAGCAGGAATAATACTAAGAGAGCCTAGTCTGGTCAGTTACTGAAGTGTCTACAAGTACTGAAATCCACAATGCTCAGATGAGTTATTAAAGCACTTGGTAGAGTCAGAAAATTCAAAACTAAAGGAATGGGCTAGCAATTAGGAAGACAAAAAAAAATTTGGTTTTTTTGGTTAAGTGCCATGGAATTAACATTTTAATTGAACTGACTGCTAAAACTCTATTTCAACTGGTCTTTTATTTTGGAAGGTTTGAATACCCCACCTCCGATTAACACTTTACAGCCTCAAGTAATACTTGGTGGGCCAACAAGCTGTTTCTGACTCAGCCACTCCCCATGAATCTTTCCTTGCTTCCTAAGCTTGGGCCTGAACTCTCTACTCTGTATAATGGGGGTGTAGTTCAGACCACCTAAGATGGTGTTATCTACATGGAAGACCCCAGGGAGCTACTTCTGGGAGAGTAGAGGACATGAGCATGAGTGGACATTCTTGTTGACTTAACATGTGGTTGGGAAGAATCTTTTTCCTTTGGCTGTGTAGCCGGAAGCATTCAGGGCCTGAATGAGCACAACCATAGCTTTTGCTGCATTTGTGTCTGAGGGAGTAAGGTGAGTCCATTCACAGCCAGTGAGAACATGAAATAAGGGAGTGAAATCCTTAGGGAGCCCTCCTTCCTTCACTGAATCCATGTGGTCCTAGGTCTTTGGCCTTTTGGTTCATTCTTTTCTGTTCTTGATGCAGGGTATGGTGTGTCTGATCTGGCCAAGAAGTGTAAGACACAGCAATCTGGGCATTCCCAAATCTAGACCAGGTGTTGTAGGTAACCCAGACCTGAGAAGCAAGGAACCCAGCACTCCCGCCCCCAGCAGAAGCCAGCAGAGTTGTGAGCTTTGGACTTCACTTTGGTGTGACCAGTCCTGTATAGGAATTGAGCTAAGGTATAAGCCTAATTACTATCTTCTACCAAGAGGCCTAAGTGGTTTAAAGAGAGTTATGACCTGGAGGTGCTGGAGGGAATATCTGTGACTTTGTTCTTACTATGTCTATGAAATAAATATTCCTTTGTAAAAATCATCTGATATTAAGTGGTTAAATGGAATTGGGTTACTAGTCACTAGATACCTAAAAATGGACAAGTTTGGGGAGAAGGAGGTGAGAACAAGACTACTAGTTGGGGAGGTTGAGTCAATCAATGGCAAGAAAAAAAGAGAAAATCCCATACTCCTCAGTGCCTCAGAAGGTGGGGAGTCAGATTAGGGGTAGTGGTGCAATGTAACAAGCCTAACCATGAGAGAGCAAAGTGTCAAAGTCAACCCCATTACACTTGTAACATATTTATTTATGCATGTGTTTTCTTTCTTATTAAATAGCAAATTCTTGGTCAGCTTTCTTCTCCTCTGTGAAAAAATTCTATGATGCTGTTTCAACAATTCGGCTAGCAGCTACTGTGGCTGTGTAAAACCAACAACAACCAGCTCACAGAATACTTCAAGCCCAGGTTCTTTTGATCTGCTTTACTAAGGAAAGCAACGTTAAGGGGTTAACAATCTTACTTTAATCCAGCATATGAATATCATTCACTTAGTTCAGGGGAAAAAGCCAGCACCCTGAACTTCAGAGCAAATACAAACAAATTACAAACACACATTTATAGACAGACCAAATACAATTCATAGTTACCAAGGAACCATCGACATCTGAGTTCAGCCAGGAGCTCGACAAGGCTGGCTCAGAGTCACGCACCACTCCTGCTGTGGCTCAGAGCTCCAAAAAAAAGCAAGCCAACCTCTGGTTTTATATATCTTGCTCAGGATCAAAGGGGAGTCACAAGTGCAACTCACCCACGGGACCGAAAATCATCATGAAAATGGGACTTAAATCCATGTGGTCTAAAAGCCTCTGATGTCACAAACATGTCACTCAAACCCATGTAAACTGGGCTTTCCCTTGAGGCGAGGAGGTCATCAAGGACTCCTAATTTAATCAAGGAAACAAAGGCCAAACTCTTCAAGGGCACTTGGTTGAATAAGTGCTAAGAGCTCATCTTGATTCCCAATACAGATGCTTTCACCCTGAGTTCTTGTCATTGTACTTTGGCAATCTATTCCTCATTGATAGTCCGAATCAGGTCCAGAATAAAAGTTGCTCTGGTTATTTCCCCCACATTTTGAAGAATGAAGTCCTCCAAAGGAATCAGTCAACTAGCATTTATTAAGCACTTACTCTGTGTCAGACATTATGCAATGCACAAGGAATCAAACACAAACAAAAAGAAAAAAAAAACAGTCCCTGCCCTCAAGGAGCTTACATTCTTTTTTTTTTTTAACTTAAAAGTTCCCTTTTATTATATTGAATTTAATAATACTTTTCTAGACATTTGTAGTTTTTCCAGGAACTTTTGGGTTATGAACATGCCATTTGTTTACAAACATAACACATCATTTATAGAATAAGACTCCATACGTTCTACAATGCAAAAAAATCCAGGCAATTTTCCTAGTTATAGTCTATATGTTTACTATCAAACTGCCAAAACTTAATTTAATTCAGGCTATTCTTGAAAGCTAAAATATACAAATAACTCAAATACCTTTACAAAAGTATACAACTAATTTATCAAGAGGAAATGCAGCTATCATTCTTGTTACTTTTGTTGAGAAAAGAAAACATCCTCAAGATTCCAAATACACAATAAGGATGAAAGACTATGCAAAGGTGTGCTGTTTACATGTTTAACTTTTGGTCTCAGAAACCACATCATTTCATTTATAGGTAGAGTCTTATATTCATACTCTAAGTGTTCTGGGTTTTTGGTACTATTGCCACACTTGATAATTGATGCTCTCAGATGAATACTTAATATAAAACTTGACAAACAAAAAAAAATCTTTTCTTCAGCACTATGAATTTTGCCCATATTTATAAATAAAAAAAATCCATGTGTATGCTGTAAATTTTATTTCCTATTGTGAGCCAACTTTTATATTTCAGTTTAAGATCTGTTAACTAAATCAACAATGTGACATTTGCAGAATTTACAGTTTAATTAAGAAGATGATATTAGACTTGTCAAAGTAGAATCTTCTAAACAATTTTTAAAGCCAAGATAATCATCAGGGCACTTCATCTAGCCTTCTTCATAAGTACAATATTTTTCTGAAGTATAAGTTATTTTGGTTGGATCATCTGCAACAATGACAGCAAAAAAGTGCCCAATTATCCTTCTAACTAGAAAGGAGATTAATTTACAGAAGCTTAGAAAGCCAAGTCTAGACACTGTAGTCTTGATTGGCTCTTAGTTCCTTACAATGCATACTATGACATCACATATTTAAGTTTTCTGTATTTAGTTTAGAAGGTGTTTCTTCCCAAGAAATTGAACTTTTCTGTTAAATGCACTTGATTGAATGGGTGAATTTGGTTCATAAAAGGGATTCATTGCAAACTTTATATATAAATCATAGACATCACTAAAGAAGTTCTCTATTCCATCTTCTTGCCTTACATCACGAAGCATAATAAATCTTATTATGGCCTTCAGTAACAAAAGCAGAAACAAAACACTCATTGAATTTGTCCATGGTTTCCAAGTACATATTGTTAGACAGCCAAATATTTTCATCTGCTAGGTCAAGGGCAGCATGAGTTGGTTCAGATGACAATGATCATCCTTAGATTCAACCTGTCCAACTGGTAAAAGTTCCATTTCAAAAACTGGATTATCATGATGGCCTACAATTACAAAGTAGAAGCTTCCAGAAGTACAGGTAGTTCAACGTACAGGTCCTATGACCCCACCAGTCACCCTCCTTACTCAGACAGGGAGGCTCCAACTAGAACCTCTACAACCAAGGTGCTTACTTTCTAATAAAGGAAGACAGCACATTAAAGGAAGCTGAAGGGGGTGCGGGGAGGGAGAGGAGGAAGGACAAAGGTACCTGGTGCACAGACATGGTAGAGAAAGTTCAGAATGCAGCCTGGAGAAGAAAGAGACATGGCTGGCCTGATTATTCTCCTTAAATGGAGGTTCTGGGAGGAGTGGTTCAAGGAAGGAGAGGGAACCTCTAATGTGTGAATTCTAGGGCTGGAGTGAATTTCCAGGTTGAAGAGCTGAACCACAGCAGATGAGGTCCAGAGCACATCCGGGAAAGGACTACAAGTCATAAATTGTATCACATACTGTGCTTTTGGCCCAGGGTTTTAGCCAGGCAATGTCCATTTTGTTGAAGTTCCCTATTATTACAATATCATGATCTCAAGCCAGGTTTTATATCTGTTTTCCAAATTTTTCATCCAATTCCTCCTGTCCTGGTCATATATAGTATACCATCTCTAACACTACCCCACCCCCATACACAATAGTATTACTTTTCTATCTACTTCTACTTATCTTCACCCAAATGCTCTTTGCAATACTTCTGCCCTTGAGTTCCTGACTTCATCACAGAAGCATAAATATTTAATAGTACTTCAGTTTAATCTGTTTCTTTTGAATAAAGTTAAAACCACAGACATATTCCAGTCCTGAGTTTGGGCCCATCAAGTCTCAGTGATATATTTTTCTCCTTGGTTAAATTTCCCTCCTCTGAATGGAAACTCTAGTCCAATCTACTTATTACTCATACATTTTGCATTTGTGTGGAGACATATGAGGCCAGGGGTTTTATTGCTAGATCTCTACTCAGATAGTGTCTCTTATGGACTATTGGTCCTTTCTCCTGCTATTCATCTCTTTGTTAATATAACCATCAACACCCCTCTTTCACCATTTTTAAAGTATTATCACTGCACAGGACCATCAGAGCACAACAGTTTCTGGTCCTTACCTTGGAGTCCATGGCTAGATTTCAGATCATCCCTAAACTTGGATAGGAAAAAAAAAATTACATCTTTATTTTCACTAACTGAAATTTAGTATTTCTTTCAATAATTTAAAAAACAATATTCTGAGAGTCCCTATCTAGGCTTCATCAGATGACCACAAGGGTTTGTGACTCAGAAAAGGTGAACAACCCTTGGATTAGAAGATACCAGCAAAATAGAGAAAGTACAGAGAAATGGGGAGAATGAGCAATGAAGCAATACACAACTTGGAAAAATTTGGCAAAACCAGGAAGTCAGTCATGTCTGTTTGGTGACTTCATTATTTCCATTGAGACTTAAAGAAAAAAGGTAATTATCAAAACTACAAAAACTGTGTGTCCATTTCCTTTCTTTAAGTGACCCCATGCAGTCTAACGATATGTGGATTTGGTGCAAATAAGATAGAATGGAAAAGGCCGGCATCACTTGCCTTGATGCTTCTGTAGATCTGTGATCTCATTTATGTGGAACTTCTTCCAGGAGCACAGGATGCACAACCCATCCATGCCTTCTCATCCTGCCTAATTTTAGTCCACGTGTTTCCATAAATCTGCTACAGGGAATCAATCTGGAATTAGAGGACCTGGGTTTAAATCAGCTTTGGCTGTGAAACTTTAGGTAACTTACTTAAACTCCCTGGGCCTAGTTCCTCATCTATAAAATGAGAGGTTTTGAGTAGATGTGATGTAAGGTCCCTTTCAGCTCTAAATCTCTGATCCTGTCATCCAGTGCTTCCTTATCAATATATCACTTGGTTGGTCCATTGGTAATCCTTCCCTCCTACCTACTAGTCTACTAGTCTAGCCCCTGTCCTTTTCTGATCACAGGTGTGCTTGAGGTAACCACAACCTGAAGGGCACAATGACTGATCTGTGGAGCAAGAAGATTGCAGGTTAAGAATCCTGTGTGGCACAACAAGGGAGTTTGGGGGAGTTTAATTATGTGGTTGGCCTTCTCTGTGTATCTATGTTCTCCCATGTTATGTGTATCTCCAAGGAGAGTCTCCTGCTGTGGCCTATACTGCAAGCTGCTGGAGGTTTTAAGGTATTACACAGTCAAGGGATCAGGCAGTAATAAGGCTGATAATAATAATAATGAGTAATAATCTTTAGCATTTTCTGAGCCCTTCCCTGTTTGCTCAGACATGATTGTACCAAAGTTCATGGAATACTTACAATCAGAAGTCACAGGACCTTCACACTTGATAATGACAGGAGGAGAGCATTTTTTCTTGCAATATTTACTTCATTGATATTTTATGACACTGAAGGTAAAAACAACATCAGGTGGAGTTCTTTAAAACCACATATTTTACATTTATTTACATTTTAAAAATAGCTAACTTATAAGTGCAGAAGCTATTTTCATGATTTCAAAGAGATGAGATGTTAAAGAAATATTCTCTGGAAGAATACTACTATCCATGATCATCTTCACACTTTTTAAATCATCCCCTCTGAAACATCTTGAAAACGGATCCTCTGAAGCCAGCAAAGCCCTTTCAATCACACAGTAACTGTGGAGAAGAGAGTTATGTGGTCAAATGGAGACAGTTCCTAAGGGCTGGATTTTCGGTAGGACAAAGTTTGAGATTATTACTTTTTTGCTAGGGAAGAGGAAATTTCTTGAGAGTGCCAGCCTTGGGGATTGCCTCAAAAATAGCACCAAGTTTGAGAGCTTGGGGATCCTGCCTTGCACCTAAAGAAGGGGAATTTCCTGAATAGTGTGAGAGATATGGTTTGCAGAGCTGGAAGAAGATGTGTCAAGGGACTAAAACTACAAATGAAGGGAACAAGAGATCTGGGCTTTGTGATCTTTTATTACTGGAAGATACTTAGAGTGGGTCTGACAGTTTCCAGAAGAGTACAAGCCCCTTGGAGATTTTAGGAGCTAATGAGCATTACGACTTACTGGAGGGAGAAGAGTATTGTACTGATTGTTCGTGGGCCACTGAGAGTTCTTCATGTGTTTTCTGGATTAACTATGAGCCCCTGTAAGCCCTTAACATTTTCTGTATTTTCTGTGTTGTGAAATTAAAGTTCTCCTCTACCCAATAAACATATTGCTACCTTGAGCTCTTGTACAAGATTTAAAAGACCCTTTTACCTACATCTATGTTGTCCCAGACATGAGATATATGTATTTTTAAAAATACTAACAATAATGTTAATAAACAGCATTTATATACTGCTTTCAGGCTGCAAAATATTTTACATATGTTATCTCATTTGGTCTTTACAACATTGCTGGGAGGTAGGTACTATTTTTATCCCCATTTTACAGAAGAGGAAACTGGGTTGAAAGGAGTGTAAGTGATTTGCCCAAAGTCACACAGCTAGTAAATGCCTGAGAAAGGATTGGAACTTAATGTCTTTCTGACTTTAGAGTAAACTTGGCATAAGGATATAATGAGCTATAGCACATATAGGCTCTGGGGCTCACTCTCCCAACACTCACTTGCACTAAGGGATAGGGTCTTTAACTCGGCGCTCACATGGTGATGATGGACAAATGTCCCGAACAGCCTCAGCTTCCATGATATTGTGGGTGACAAACTTCTTGATTGCCTTGTCCTTGGAACTATGGCAGGTGCAGTTGGTACGCAAGATGGGCTACTTGTGGCTTTGGCCCTTTTCAGCATTCCTGTTCTTCCTCTTCATATTGTGAGAATATTTCTTTATAATCTCTAGAGACCTACATGAATGTGAGCTATTCTTCCTGGCATAATTAGTTTTATTAGACTTGGTTTTTTTTTATTTTTGGAGAATGATTCACATGAAAAATGGAAAAAAACAACATTTTTTTTATGCTTTGGTTACAAGTCTTATGAAATGTTCATAATGAACCTTAAACTTCAATTACAAAGGGTCGTTCATGATATTTCCCCTTTAGAAAGCAAGTGCTTTATGAAGTGAAAAGACTTATTTCCTTATGATGAAATGAACCAAAAATAAAGTGGCCCTTGGTAACCTGAAAAAACCATGGTTGCATCAAAGAGAGTCAAGGCTGTCTGTATAGCATCATGTGGGCCCAATCACAGGAAACACAAGCACAGTTACTAGGAAAAAGAAGAATGTAAGGAGAAAGACTCAGTGAATGTGTTCAATCAAAGGAAAATCTAACTTAAGACTTTAAAAATTTATCAAGTAGGAAATGTACATAGTGGCAAAAGAGAGTGAATAAAATTAGCAAAAATGTTACAAGATAATATGGAGATTTTTAACAAATACACACACACATATAGTAACGTATTACATGACAACTCACACGTGGGTCCCCCAGACAAGGCTATATCAGATTCAAGGTATTCTGTGGATCTGAATCTGATATTAAATGCCTACTATATGCTCCAAACTATAGCTCACAAGCCACTCTTGATATGTTTACTTTTCTAG
The DNA here is from genome assembly GCF_011100635.1 of Trichosurus vulpecula. NCBI lineage: Eukaryota > Metazoa > Chordata > Mammalia > Diprotodontia > Phalangeridae > Trichosurus > Trichosurus vulpecula. The sequence goes on from NC_050573.1 coordinate 152,819,002, forward strand.
GCAGCCAGAGGATACAATTACTTCAAAGCAAAGGTTTTTAATGAAATAACATAGGAAGAAAGCGGTGCGCACACCCTCTTATAAACACACACCGTCATTGGAAGGGTTAGACATTCTTAGAAAGGCACATGAGTAGAGAATAGAGGGGGTCAAGGCACGAGCAGGGAAGGGAACATACAAGGGATATCTATGGCCAGGGCACACTTTCAGTACTGCACCTAGTGATGTTGTCATGCTGACATTTAATTGCGAGCTCCTTGAGGGTAAATGCTATCTTTTGCCTCTTTTTGTCTCCCTACACAGTGCCTGGCACACAACTGGAGCTTAATGGTTGGTTGGTTGGTTGGTTGGCAAATGTTTGTTGACTAGCATAGATCAACTGTTTGAGCTGATTTATGCTGTTACCCAGCTGGCATCATGCAGTCACACAGTCACAGAATCAGAGAGTTGGAAGGTACTTCATTTGTCATCTACTCTAACCCATAAATGAAAGAACATGCACCATGACATACCCTACAAGAGGTACGGAGTCTCTGCTGGCATATACCCTAAACCAGTTGTGTAGCCTCTGCCAGGAGTGTGAGGCATGGACTGTAGTCTCTGCTTTGGGTTGCTTGCTGATGGGGCTGGAGTAAGGAAGACCTGAATTCAAATCTAGCCTCAGACACTAGCTTTGTGACCTTAGATAAGTCATAGTTAACCACCGTCCACCTCAGTTTCCTCAACTATAAAATGGGGATAATAATAGCACCTAACTCCTAGAGTTGTGATGAGGATCAAATGAGATAATATTTGTCAAGCACTTAACAAAGAGTCTGGCACATAAAAAAACTCTCTATATAAATGCATATTCCTTTCCTTTCCTTCTTCCCTTCCTTCCTTCTCCTGGTTATGACGTTTGAAAAGGTTCAAGAGACATAATTTCTGGGTTATTTAATAATTTTATGAATAATGCCATCATTTTAATTAAAGGGATGGTCATTTGGGCATCTCTCTCTTAGACAAAAGACCATCATGGTGGTGAGCTCACGGCTTATAAGCCCTTTTGGAAGAGAAGTGTTCCTGAGGGTGGTAATCAACTCTAATTGGTTGACAATTAATGAGAGGTGGACTTTACAAAGAGAAGTGAGCTCACTCTAATGAGGGGCTGAGAATGACATCAAGTCATTCTTGGGCAGAGACTATCCCTATGCCCAGGCCACCCCCAAGCCTTGGGCAATCTAGACAAAGAATCCATATCCCCCACCAAAGCCAGAGCTGGTTGCGTGGAGTAGCAATACCCAGAATGAGGAGAATGTTAATCCTATCTTCCATCAGCCCTGTCCTTGAGATACTGGATAAGGAAATGGGACGGAAAAAAAGCTTGGGTGTCCCCAGTTTTAACATTTGGCTGTTAATCATTTCTCTCATGGTGAGCATGGCTGCTGATTGATGTCATAGTTGCTGTCAGCTGCTTTTAAGCCACACACCATTGGGCACAAGGTTGCAGAGTTTCTCTCCAGCTCCTGGCTTCAGAGGTCATCCTCATCTGGTAGGATATTCATTCCTTGTTTGATCTCCCTTTTAGTGTAAATCCCAAAGACATTTTGCCACAGATCTTATCAAAAGATCAGAGCCCTCCACACACACACACCCAGAGTTGTAGGGCCCCTGACACTCTGACTGTCATGATTCATTTCAGAGTGCCTGGCATATGGTTTTATGACTCTTCCTTGTTATGCGTATAAGAATATTTTTTGCATTTCAGAACTTTGTAACTTTTGTAATGCAAGTGCAATTCTCTTTTCACCGGAAAATGAGGGTGAATTGGTAGTGCTTGCTGTAGAATTGATAACACACATTTATAAAAAGTTATATTAATAATTAAGGCCTTTTCCTCTGGTTAGGATCTTTGGGTATTGGAAATTTACCCCTAACCTCCTATAGAATTGTTAGTGTTTATATGTAAAATCCCAAGGGGATACTCTTTGGCCCATTACTAGGCTCATGCCCCAAGGAGGCCATTGATAAGAAGAAAATTTAAATACAGTAAAATATTTATAGAACCACTTTTTTATTAGCATTTGGGGAATTCATCTTCCTGAGTTCAAATATGGCCTCAGACACTTACTAGGTATGTGATCCTGGGCAAGTCACTTAACCCTCTTTGCCTCAATTTCCCTATCTGTAAAATGAGCTGGAGAAGGAAATGGCAAACCACTCCAGTATCTTTGCCAAGAAAACCCCAAATGAGGTCACAAGGGTCAGACGTGATTGAAAAGGACTGAACAACAACATGCTGCATACCTGTATAGCTTTTATTGCCCCAAAAGTCTTCCCTACTTTCCCTAATTCCAATTTCTTAGGTAATTATCCATCTGAGCCAAGCCTATAACATCTGGGGCCATAGATGAGATCCTCCACATTCCCCCCCAGCCAACCTCAAGGCTATTGAGAAAAATTCTAATCCTATAACTCACTCTCCTCAACCAATTACTGTGTTCAAAAATCTCAAAGCATACTTTGCTCCCCACCAAACATCTGCCTGAAAAGCTTCAAAAGGAGGCAGCATTTCTAACACATGTCAGAGATAGAGGCTCTTCCTAAACAAAAGGGAAAGCTGGGAAGCCATCTTAGAAGAGCTGCCACGTCATTGCCCAATTTGGACACAGGGTTGGAGGACCACAGCACCCTCTGCCCATCGCCAACTCAGTATAAAAATACCCTCTAGTCCTTTTGGGACACATTAATCTTGTGCATGAGCTTTTTCTTCTCTAGGGCAGATTCTGGATTACCACATACCACATCACTCCTTTGGAGAAGCATTTACCAACCAAAAGTAGGAATTAAATGGGTAGGAGAAACTGATCAGATTTCCACATTTTAGAACAGAGAGCTGTCATTCCAAGGCTAGGGGAAAATCCTCATCAGCTTTTCTTCCCATAACAAAAGTCTATCTACTATCAAATCAGTGACCAAAAAAGGTGGTTTAATATGTATGTCACCCATATATCTGGAGACAAGCAGATGTTAGTTAGCAAAGGGGCCTGTAGGACCTAAAGAAGAATGCTCCCCGCTCCTGGGATCAGTCTATCTCCATTCCTCATCATTGACACATATGCAGGCTCAGGGCATTCCATACTTGCTTTCTTTAGGGTACTCTACTCTTGGGCCTCCTTCCCTGAACCCTGATCAGACACTTTTGGGCAGCAGTTCTCAAATGTTTTGTTCTCAGGACTCCTTTAATGCTCTTGAAAAATTGAGGACTCCAAAGAGCTTTTGCTTATGTAAGTCATATCTATCAATATTGTACCATATTAAAAATTAAAGCTGATCATTTGTAAAAACATTAGATAATTTAAAATAACGACAAACCCATTATATTTTAATGTAAATAACATATTTTTATGGAAAATAACATATTTTCCAAAACAAAAAAAGATATAGCAAGAAGAGTAGCCTTGTTTCATGTATTTTTGCAAGCCTCTAATGTCCAGCTTAATAGAAGACAGCTGGATTCTTCTTCTGCTTCTGCATTCAATCTGTTGTTTTGGTTGAAGTATTGGAAGAAAATCCAGTCTCACCCGAATATTTAGTTGGAAAAGGAAGGAGTGTTTTTATAGGCAAATAACGTCTTATTATTATTATGAAAATAATTTTGACCTTGAGGACCTCCGAAAGGGTCTTGGGATTCCCAGGGGTCTTGGGATTCCCAGGAGTCCTGGGACCACACTTTGAGAATTGCTGGCACTAGAGCATTGGACAAGGTACATTATGAATTAATAAAAGCATGTATAAAGCACTATGAACACTTCCAGCACTAAATACCAGGGATACAAAGGAGAAGACAGTCCGAACTGACCTCAGGGAGCTCACATTCCTATTGGAGGACTACTCATAAAGGGGAGTAGTGGCCTGGAGGGGGTTATCATGATTTGGAAAGTTACCTGAGGTGTTGAGTAGAGTCATAGGAGGGTAGATTGACGTATCTTTTCCAAGGACTAATGTAGTTATTGAATAGATTACCACGCGGACTCCATTGCTGTTTCTTAAAGACGACACTCCATTTCCCAACTCTGTCTCTTTTTCTTGGCTGTCTCCCACACCTGGAATGCTCCCCCTACTCAACCTCTGCCTTCTGGCTTCCCTGGCTTCTTTCAAAACTCAACTCAAATCCCATCTTTGAAGAGGTCTTTCTCAGTCTCCCTTCATGTTAGGGCCTTTCCTCTGAGATTTTGTCAATCTTGTATGTACACAGTTGTCTTCCCCATTACAGCATGAGCTCCTTGAAGGCAAGGACCATGTTTTTGTCTGTCTTTGCCTTCCTAGCGCTTAATACACTGTTTTGCATACAGCAAGCGCTTAATAAATGCTTCTTGCCTGACAGAAAATACACCAAAGAATCAGGGATTCTTATAACCAAGAATCAAGAATAGCAATGCTAAAATTATTTCTAAGTCCATTTTAAAAATCCAAATGTAGAAAATCATCTTAGCTATGTAGGAAAAGAACACACATTTACACAGTGCTTCAAGGTTTACAAAGCAGCTCTAGGTAGCACTAGGTCTGGAGTTGGGAAGACCTGAATTCAAATCCAGCCTCAGATACTTCCCAGCAGAAAGTCACTTAACTTCTGTCTGCCTCAGTTTCCTCAACCATAAAATGGGGATAATAACAGTGCCCACCCTACAAGGCTATTTTAAGGATCAAATGCAAATTGTAAAGCCCTAAGCACAGTGGCTGGCACATGGTAAGTAGATGCTTAATCAATTACTTGTTCCGTTCTCTTACCCCATCTGTTTATATATTATATATGTATATGTATATGTGTAAAACAATTATATTATTATTCCTATTTTAAACATACAACTCAAAGTTATGTGCCTTAGCCAGGGTTGCCTAGCTAGGAAGTCTGGAAGCCCAGATTTAAACTCAGTTATCCTAATTCCAAATTCAGTATTCTCTTATGCCATGCTGTCTAAAATACCACCAATCAGAGATCACGTAATAGAAATAACAATTGGCCACAAGTATTTACTTAGAACATATCGGGTCATTGCACTGGGTAAGTGACTTGAATTAACTGGGAATTTATTAAACCAAGAATATTAATAAAGTGATAATTTATTTAGATAAAATATTGGGACAACATGCAAAAGGGTCTTCACTGAAAAATAATTAGTTTTATACAAAGAAAAAAGCCTGACAAACCTTGTACCATTCGCTCTTCAAAGTCAGGGACCACAACCCCTCAAATTACTATCTCTAACACCAGTCTCAGCCCTATATGAAAACAAGTTCTTAATAAATGACTGTTTGTAGTTACTATGCTTCCACTATGCATAGCTAATCTCCAATATCAAACACCAAGAAATTTTAAGGAATCTCATGTAAGATAAGAAGATAAAATGATTCTGGAGTTATTAGGTCAGAGGAACAGCAGGATGGCTTTAGATGTCTCTGTGTTGCCTATCTCACCATACTCATTAACTCCAAAACTTTTTCACCAGTAGAGCTTTTAAGTCAAGAAGTCAGCATGGTATAGGGGAAACAGGGCTGGATTTGGAGCGAGGGACCTGAAATTAACGCCCAGTTCTACCATTTAGCACCCATGAGGCCTTGGGCAAATTGTTTGACATTTCTGGGCCTCAGTTTACTTATCTGTAAAATGAAGACGTTGAACTAGATGGTTCTAACATCACTTCTAGCACTAAATCTATATGATGATGGTCTAAGTGACCATGTGTAAATACTCCAATAAGGTCTATTTTTTTTTTTTTGAGACTGGGTTCTCCCTATCTCACCCAGGATGGAAGTATAGCAATCACTCACTGACCAATCGAGCTCTAGCCAGTTCTGCTTTTCCAACCTTTCCAATGAGGAGCAGGTGCCCCCCTCATTAATGAACCTCATAGGCCCCTGAACCCGGAGGACTCATTGTATTCGTGCCAATTAGTTCTGACACCTAATCAGCTTCAATCTTCCTGCAGCTCAGAATTCCCAAATGCAAGTGATCCATCAGCCTCAGGCTCCCCAGTAGCATGGCTTATAGGTATGTGGCACCATGCCTAATCAGGTCATCCTAATATAGAGTTTTTCAAGAAGTCAATTCCCAAGGATAATTACTCATGTATTACATGCAACACTTTGGTTTTTTTGCTGTGCAGTATTTTATCAGATCTCCGCAGCAACTGAGGTAGATCAGTTGTAACTATTTGTGACTTGCCTTTAGTTAAAAAGCAATGCTATTCCAGATCTCATGGCTCCCAGACAAAACGCAAGCTGTGGTTCTGTTTTTAAATATGAAAGATGCTTCTGATGAGGAAATTCATCACTACCTTGCTGGAGAAAATGTTCTCAATTCAACAAAAGATACGAAAGGGATGTGTCCAAATGTCAGGACAGAAGTGCGCTGATAAAAAAAAGTCCAAGAGACCTAATTTCTAGGTAATTTAATCATTTTACTAATAAGGCTAGCATGTTTATTAATAAGAAGTTAGTGGCACTCTTGAATGCCAAAGACCCCTCATGGCAGAGCTTATATGGGGTTGGAAGAGCAGGTATTCCTGAAGGTGGCAATCAACTCTGATTGGTTAAAAATTAATGAGAAAATGAATATTATAATAAGAGGTGGGTGCTATTACAATGAAGGTCTTGAGATACTTGACTTGGATCACTCAAATCTTGGTCAAAGAAACTTAATAATTTCCATATCACCTGTCTGGCAAAAGGAAAGATCTACATTTTCCCAGACCTGTCTGAGTAAACACAATGAGCAGGAAAACTCCCATTAGCCCAAACTTAGAATTTCTTTTACTGTCTGATTAATTAGATCTTAGCCTGAATAAGTCTTTGCATAGGATTTCCCACACTGGTGGATTTCTGCAGGAGGAAGTAGAAAAGGGAAAAAACCCTTGGTCTTGATTTCAATAATTAGTTATTAATTGCAAGAGAGAAATAATCATTTCTCTCAGAAGGCAACAATACTATGGCAAGTTGGGAGATTAGTAAAGGCAAAGACTCCCTACAGTCATCCTGCCCTATTAAAAAATGTTTGTGTGCACAGGTGATGTAACAGGTTGTTTAAATTCAAGTAACAATTACTTCTCTTTCTTAAAAGCACCAAGTAAACATGCTTATCGAAAAACCCAATGTATTAGATCATTGAGTTTCGTGTCAGAGATTTTTTTTTTCTCATTGCTTGGGTTTCCATGCAGCAAAAATAGGGAAGCCCTTAAACCCACAAGGAAGAGGTAGGAGGCTGCTCTTTTTGTAGCAACAGAAGCCAAGATGCCATAGACTACCTAGAAAAGGGGCGAATGCCCATAGTTCCACAGTGACATCTGCTAGTTAACCAGCTCTGATGAAGACACCAGCTCAGCTCAGATCTCAGCCATGCCTAAATGGAGCTCAAGTTTATACCTTTATCAAACAACAGAGCTTCTGGACAGATGAATTCCCTTGGGAATGAGCAAGGTCAGCTTGTCCATTTTAAGCAACTTCTACAAAGCCCTGTTTTTCCCTTAAGGAGTCATATGGAATACTAACTCTCTAAAGTGGTATTCTTTGAAAGGAAATTATCTCTGATTCTAGGCTCTGAAGCCATATAGCTTAACCTCAGAGTTGTGGTTTCGGAAAGAATGACAACTCTTCATTTCCATTGACAACTCTTCTTTCTATTCATGGAATCAGAGATCTAGAGTGGGAAGGTACACATTCATCACCCTGTCCATCTCTCTCGTTTTACAGACTAGGATATGGAGGCCCAGGATGGTTAAAGGAATGCCCAGAATCATCCTAGAAGTAACTATCAGAGGTAAGATTGGAGCCTGGGTCCTCTGACTCCAAACCTAGTGCTTCTTCTAATATCCTATGCTGCCTCCTGTTCCTTCTGAAGGTTTCTTTTCTCTTAAAAAAAAAAACTGACCACTTTTCTGGTTTAGTTACTATAAATGGATTTTCTTCACCTCCAGGGTTACCTTACTAAGCAAGATACTCACTCACTGTGTTCTCTAGGTACTGTCAAAGCTGTGTTCTTGATTCATTTCTGCAAAGAAGTACAGCACCACCCCCCTCTAAGTATCTATGATTAAAGTGTCAAAGTTTTACATTGAGATTAATTTAAAATTAATTACCTCATTGCCTGTTAATTGGTCTACCCACCTCCATCTGTCAGATCAGCAAAAATAATCTATTACATTCTCTTGAGGGAAGCTCACAAACACTTTTTTTTTCTGAAACCATCTCTTCATTTAAAAAAAAATTATTTTCAATTCACAGAACAAAGCAAACATTTCCATAACGCAGTACAATCAAAAGATGATTGCATATGAAACTGCAAATCTATCATGTACAATTGCTATTTCCTCCAAATATATGACAGTTATCATATAAAGTTCTTTTTTTTTCTTTTCCCTCCCCACTCCCTAGAGATGGCTACCATTAGAAACAAATATGTGTATGTGTGTTTTTATATATATATATATATATATATATACACACATACATATATGTATATGTATGCACACATATATACACACACATATAAAACACATATATACACACATACATACACATATATATGTAAAATTATTTTCTATATATTTCTATTTATCAGTTCTTTCTCTGGACACAGTGTCTTTCTTCGTATGTCCTTTATTTTTAATTTTTGTATTTATAATAGGGAAAATAACTTAGTTACTCAGTCATTCTTCAAATAATATTGCTGTTACTGTATATTATGTTCTCTTGGTTCTGCTGACTTCACTCTTCATCATTTCATGCAAGTCTTTCCATGCCTTTCTAAGATTATCGAGCTTATCATTTCTTATAGCACAGTAGTGTTCCATCTCAACCACATGCCACAACTTTTTCCAGCCATTCCCCAATTGATGGGGATCCCTGAAATTTCCAGTTCCTTGCCACCACAAAGAGAGCTGCTATAAATGTCCCATTCACATTCAAAGATATAATTATATTTGTGAATCTCTCCATCTTATTTTTATTCACTGTTTTCTTTCTCAGCCTTTTTACCCTGTCCCTGCTACCTTATCTTCTCCTTCCACCCTCCCACCCACCCCCGCTTCACCCATTCCTTCAAGAGTCCCCCCAAGCCCTTCCACCACCCTCCCAAATCCCAATCCACACACCCCTGTAAAAGTTCCTCCCCCACCCCATCCCCCAGTTTTCTCACTTCTCCATATGTTCAATATATACTTCTTAAAAATGGGGGTTGGGGGGCAGCTAGGTAGCACAGTAGATAGAGTGATGGCACTGGAATCAGGAGGACCTGAGTTCAAATTTGGCCTCAGAAACTTAACACTTACTAGCTGTGTGACCCTGGGCAAGTCACCAATTACCTTGAGAAAGAAAAAAAAATTTTTTTCTTAAAGTGTTAAGTAGCTTCTATATATGGCAGGGTTTCCCTTACTCCATTCTCAGTATTCTTCTGTTTGTTTGTTTTTTAATTTATTTTTTATTTTTAGTTTACAACACTCAGTTCCACAAGTTTTTGAGTTCCAAATTTTCTCTCCTTCCCTCTCATCCGCCCTCCCCCTCAAGACAGCATGTAATCTGGTATAGGGTCTTACATATACCTTCGCATTAAACTTATTTACATAATAGTCAAGTTGTAAAGAAGAATTATAACCAATGGAATGAATCATGAGAAAGAAGAAACTAAACCAAAAAAGAAAGAAAAAAAAAGAGAGCAAATAGTTTCCCTCAGTCTGCCCATTCTCAGTATTCTTTAGAGTTTTCTAGAATATTTTCTCACCTTCCTTTCACTTTAAAATAAGAGTGGCGCAAATCTGACTTTCACCTGGGATTTTTCAATACATATTTTTCACATTTTAAAGAGGTGTGTTTCAAACAAGTGGGCCATATAAAATCCTAATTATTGTCTAAATGAAACCCTCCATTTTCAGGAAACTGTTAGAAATATGCTTGACACTGAAATTCAGGTATGAAGGGCAATTTATTATTATTGAGAAATCCAAAAGAATTGGGTCAGGAGCAGACTCCACCCTTCTTTAGGAAGAGGGAGTGCTGCTTGGAAAAATGGGATCAGCTTTATAGTGTCAGAGAGACACAGATTGATGTACCATCAACTCAGTACCTCCCCTCAGAGAGCAGATTGGTCCGCTCCACTCTTCCTGATACACCTCTTCATATGTTCTCTCCTTGATATGTGTAAGCATGTCCCCTTCCCCCATCATACATCCCATGTTCAAAAATGGCAGAAGACTCCTTCTGTGGGTGTGTAAGGTAATATTCAATTAGCCAATTAAGCCATTTGACCCAGTTTTCTCTTCAACCCTGACCATTATCTGGCCAGTTTAGACCAGTTTTGCCTATATCCAGAGTTTGTGGTTTTCAGAAAGCCATTTTCTATTCTCTCGTTGGCTGAGTCCATCTACCTTAGTTAATTTTTATTCCTTTCTTTGTTCAAGCTGACACTTCATTAATCATTCTGTGGAACTTAACTCTTTTGTGGAAACCTAACTTTTACCCTTTCACAAAACTAACAGAAGAGCTATTCTCCATCTAAAGATATGAACAAATAGTTTCCAGAAAAGAATTGCAAATTATGAACAAGAAAAAATAACAAGAGAAATGGAAATCAAAACAACTTTGACATTTTACCTCATGTCCAGCAAACTGTCAGAAATGACAACTATGGGAATAGTTAATGTTGGAAAGATTGTGCAAAGATGGGACACTAACCTATTGTTGGTGGAGCTTTGAATTTGTTCACCCAGTCTGGAAAGCAATTTAGAATTAAGCTAAGAACATTCATACTCTTCAACCTGGAAATCCCATTGCTAGGTATGTACTCCAAACAAGTCAATGATAAAAACAGCCTCATGTACAACAAAAGGGTTATCAAAGTTCTTTTTTGTAGTAGCAAAGAACTGAAAATAAAGTAGATGCCCATCTATTGGGGAACGGAAAAACGAATTTGGGTGCATAAATGTTATGTGCTATAAGAAACAATGATTATGTAGGATAGAGGGATGCATGGGAAGATTTCTACGAAATGATATGAAATGAAATAAGCAGGACTTGGAAAACTATGCACAATGACTACATTGAAAATGGAAAGAAAAAAATCAACTAAATACTTATTAATTGTAAAGACTAAGCTTAATTCTGAAGAAAGGAGGCCAAGGTGGCGACTACGAATGTAAACTCTGTATCTACTGTCTGACTTGAGTGATGTGATAGCTTGAGCTACCTTTTTCCTCCTTCGCTTCATGTCCATGATCACCACTCTCATTTAGGCCCTCTTTCACCTTTTACCTCTATTATTATTTTGTAGTTCAGTTGTTTTCAGTCATGTCCAATTCTTTGTGACCCCGTTTGGGGTTTTCTTGGCAAAGATATTGGAGTGGTTTGCCATTTCCTTCTCCACCTCATTTGACAGATGAGGAAACTGAGACAAACAGGGTGAAGTGACTTGCCCAGGGTCACACAGCTAGTAAATGTCTGAAGCCAGATTTGAACTCAGGAAGATGAGTCTTCCTGACTCCAGGCTCTGCACGCTATCCACTGCACCACCTAGCTGCTCCCTACTATTTATAATAGCCTTTCTTCTCTCCCATCCATCCCCCATTCTTCAGACATTGGAGGGTTTCCAAAGTCAAATTTCTCTGGATCCATTTCTGAGAGAGGAGCCAGCATTCTTTTGATGTTCTCCACCACTAATTGCCCCACCCTCTTGTGATGCCACTGTGAAGAGTATTCATGAATGGTCAAAATGTTCAGGTCTCAGCTTGCTGCTTGATCTGTTCTGCCAATGACTCAAATAGACTGCAATTGGTTCCAAAACATTCTGACATTCCAGAGATATTTGCTGGGTTTGGTCATAGCAAAATCATGGTGTCTACCCTCTTGCTGACACCAATAACTTCCCTAATAAATTTCAGTATCTCTCTAATGTAGCTCAAATATGGCTAGTCCTTGTCGAATCACAGTCTTAGCTATTACACAGATTACAAAGATATTTTTCTCAAATGTCTTTCTCAGAGTGACTGGAATACAATGATCACTTGGGATCAAAGTGATAGCACAGCAAGATGCTCCACATCTTCAAAATCTTCAAAGGGAGTTATTCAAGGTCCTACGAGTCCAGATGGAACAAACCCATTAACAACTAGAATTAAATCAGGCTTAATGTTTTCAAGTTCTGAGGTGACATCTGTCCATGGTCCTTTTTAAAAAAGTAACTTATTTTAAACTTAAATACAAAATAGGAAAATAAAAAAGGCATTGCCATGTGCATAGCAGAATGTAAGAGAGGATTCAAAATATATGACAGTAAACTTCTATTTCAAGAAAGCCTACATAAAAACACATTGTGTTCAGAGTTGTCCATCTTTTCTTTGCTTCCTTGTGAATTTTCTTTAGTTTTCTGCTATGCACTTTTTGCTTTGTTCTTTTTCCCCACCTCTCCCAAGAAGGCTACAATTAAGTGAGGATACACACACAGACACATATATACACACAAACATATACATACATATACTTAAATATCTACAATCATACTCATATATAGATATATACATTCATATGTATCTATGTAAGACCATACTGTACTTGTTTGTCCTCTGAAGATGGGAGTTCATGGTCCTTTCCTTGTTGCCTGAAGGTGGGCTGGTGCATGGCAGCTTCTGCTGGACCAATCTGAATGTACCTCCTGAGTACAGTCAGCATATGAATGGCTACAGTTGTTTGTATCAGAAGAATGTTGGGCAGCTTTAGCTGCTCTTAGTATCTTTGTTTTAGACTGCTATGACTTCTAGCCCCCAATCCTTTAGCTTTCCAAGAAAAAGTTCTACTTACTGTTCAATTAGTAGGTTTTCTGTAAGCTCCTTTCTGTAAGTTTCAGAAACTTAGAGGTGTTCCCTTGCCTTTTGTGGTGCATGCATGAAGGAATGAGTTGATCAATCAATGAGCAAGCTTTTACTAAGTGCCTACTACGTACCAACCACTGTGCTAGGCACTGGCACACAAAGACAAAAACAAAACTTCTACTGTCAAGGACTTTACATTCTGTCAGGGGCAACAACATATATATATATATATATATATATATATATATATATATATATATATATACACACACACACACACACACACATAACATATATAGAATAAAAATACGCAGAATAAATACAAAATAGATATAATGTGGCCAAAGACAAAGTAGTTTGGGGAAGGCACTAGCATTTGGGCACATCAAGAAAGGTATTGTATAGAAGGTACAAGCAACATCTTCAAAGAAGTTTAGTAATTCCTTGAGGCAGAGGTGAGGAAGGAGTATATTCCAAGCATGGGGGATGGCCAGTGCAAAGACAGAGAGGGGAGACAGAGTGATATTTTTGAGGAACAGGGAGAGGTACAGTTTGGCTGGACCAGAGATTACAAGGAGAGTGATATACAATGAGGTTGGAAAGGTAGCCCAATTTATGAAGGACTCTAAAAGCCAAAGGGAAAGATTTACATTTTATCCTCTGTGGAATACAAGAAACAAGGAGAGATGGATTCTGGCCTCTTTAAAGGTAGCTTTATTGTTGTGATGTAGTCAAGGCCAATACCATATCTCTCTTGAATTTCCAGCAAGGGGGAGAACATATACCTCTCCTATCACCCACCTCTGTGTGCTCCATAGAATGAGTAACTCTTCCTGGTTTAATTACCAATCCTCTTTGACATAACCCCAGTTACAAGGATACAGGAATATACGAGGTCCATATAGCAGCTATTGTTCTCACATGTCCTCTAGCAAGGAGTCAAAGCATGTCTTTTTCCCAAAACATGCATGCTCAGTTCCATAGGCAGTGCCTGTATCCAACAGATTAAGAAGTTCCCCAGATCCCTCTGTTCAAATGTTATACTGCGGTCACAGCCAAGCCTGTGGAATAAAAGCAAGCAATACAGTCTAGCTCCGTCCACAATTACTCCAACAATGGCAGACCAGGTAGTGGTCAAGAAATTAAATGAGAAACTATAGTAGGTCATCTTTCCAGTCCCAAATCACAAATTTAACCCAAGGGCAAGTGACCAGGGCAGAAACTGCAGAACAGGGATTTCAGGGATCATGGAATCAGTGCCTAAAGCTCCAAATTAGGCCAGCTATGCAGGGATGCTCAAGCTCACCTCAGATTCAGTCCCAAGCCTAGGCCAGTAGTTTAGGGATTACCCAGTCAGGAGCACAGACTCAGCACCCAGAGCTCCAAGCTAGACTGGCAGCACTGAGACACCCAGTCCGGATCATGGATTCTGTTCTGGGACCAGTCACCAAAGTGGGGTCACCCAGACAGGCTAGGAGCATGGATTCCATATCTAGCACCCATTTTGAGGGTATCCTAGAGTAGACTGTGGACTCTACCAGGACAGGAACATAAAGGGGGGGTGTTTCTCAGAGGGGCCAGGATCCCAGACTTAGTCCCTAGGAGTGACGATACTGTCTGCCAGGTTGCCCATATTAAATGGCTGGGGGAAAAAATGACTTAAATAGACAAATAAATAAATGAAGAGTTATTATTAAGCCTGGGATGTCCAATACACAAACCCAGAAAACGAGAATAACTCCAAAATATCTACATGCAAATCCTCAAAGAGAAAAACATCTTAGTCACAAGAGCAAGTAGGATTCCTAGAAGAAAGAAGGCAAACACTAAAAATAGTATTATAAGTGAAATGAGAGTGATAGAGGAAAGAACTGGAAAAGAATCAGATCCACAGAGGAAAGATTTGGAAAGCTAATTAACTGCTTAGTACAAGAGATACAAAAACTTTCCCAAGTAACAGACTCCCTGAAAATTAGAATGAACCAAACAGAAATTCATGATTCCATGAGACAAGAAATAATAAAACAGTCACAAGATTGGGAAAATAGAAGAAAATTTAAGGCATCTCATAGTAAAAACAACTGATCTGGAAAGCAGATAATGAAATAATATATTAAGAATCATTGGATTATCTTAAAGTAATGACCAAAAAACAAAGCATGGATACCATATTTTAAGAAATCATGAAAGAAAACTTCCCAGATTTCTTAGAACCAGAGGGCAAAGTGAAAATAGAGAATCTATTGGTCACCTCCTAAAAGGAACTCTAAAATGAAAACTCCTAGGAACATCCTAACCAAAATCCAGAGCTTTCAGGTTAAAGAACAAACATTGCAAGCAGCCAGAAAGAAATAATTCAAGTACCAACGAGCCACAGTAAGGATCACACAAGATTTAGCAGTTACCACTTTATAGGAGTGGAAAGCAGGGAATGAGATATTCCAAAAGGCAAAAGAGACAAGCTTACAACCAAGAATAACTTACCCAGAAAAATAGACTATTATACTATAAGAAAAATATGTACCTTTAATTAAATGGAGGACTTCTAAGCATTCATAATGAAAAGACCTGAGCTGAGTAGAAATTTTGAACTATAAACAAGGGAGTAAACACAAAAAGGTAAATAAAAGTAAACGATGAGAAAAGCTTTTATAAGGATGAAGTGTTTGCATTCTAATGGGGAGATGATGTGTGTCCCCTAGGAATAATTCAATCAGCTGTGGTTGTAGAGGGAATCAGTAAGAAGAGGGCCTGGGTATGATTTTTGTTATATTTTGATGATTCTAAAATAAAAAAAAAAAAGCAAAGAGGAAAAAAAGGAAATATTAGGGAAGAAAGATGGAAGGAATGTTTGGGGAAAGAAATTATTATAATTATCTCACATAATCAGGGCAGGTGGGTGGCACAGTGGATAGAGTGCCAGGCTTGGAGTTAGGAAAACCTGAGTTCAAATCTGGCCTCAGATACTTACTAGTTGTATGCCCAGGCAAGTCATTTAACCCTGTTTGCCTCAGTTTTCTCATCTGTAAAATGAGCTGGAGAAGGAAATGGTAAAAACCACTCCAGTATCTTTGCCAAGAAAATCCTAAATGGGGTCAGCCACAACTGAACGACAACAACAAAATCAGGCTAGGGAGACAACAAATAGAAATTTGGAGGTGGGACAGGTGTTCCTTGAAGCACACTTTGAAGTGATACAAAATAAAGTAAGCAGAGTCTTGTAAAAACGAACAATTTTAAAAGACTTAATTCTGATCAAAACATAAACAACCACAATTACAGAGGAAGGCTGGCCACCTCCTTGACAGGGGATGGTTATAATGAGACACGAATTTTTGGCTATGGTCAATGTGGGAAGGCATTTTGCTTAACTGTACATATTTATTTTGTTTTGTTTTCCAAGAGGGAAGTGAAAGGGAGAGAAGGCAAATGCTCATACATTGAAAAGGACTCCTCTATTCAATTGTACCTCCAGTGCCGGATACATAGTGAAAACAAAAACAAAAAAGTACAGTTGTCATATTTGTTCTAGTCCGATTTTATCTCTTTCCTCAGGTTTTACTGCTCTTTTTGCCATCAGTCTCTGTTGTTATTAAGTCATTTATCGGTTCATGTCCAATTCTTCATGACCCCTTTTGAGATTTTCTTGGCTCATTTTACAGATGAAGAAACTGAGGCAAACTGGGTTAAGTGATTTGCCCAGGGTCACACAGCTAGTAAATGTCTGACGCCAGATTTGAACTCTGGAAGATGAGTCTTCCTGACTCCAGCCCCAGCACTCTGTGCACTATGGTGCCACCTAGTGGCCCTATGTCAGTCTCTGTAGTAGCCTGCTTATACACATTGAAAGTGAAAGGTTTCTTTCCACCCCTCCTTTTTCCAACTTATGCTGAATGAGAGACTATATGAATTTAACATGTGCTTGCCATGGTGTCTCACCACATCCAAACTGCCTCTCTATTCTTTACAAATAGCACTAATGGCTTCACAGGCTTCAGGTTCTGAACAAGTACAAAAGCTGATCTTTCAATGCTTTCCATATTACCTCTATTTTCTAACCAAGGTGCCTGCCAATGCCACAGTCATTCAGTCACCTGATTGACCCAAGCATCTCCTGGTTCCCTTCTGGGGGGCCAGGAGGCCTTTCCAGGAAAGCTTTCTACTAATATAGGCCTGTGGTGCAGATGATCCACCCCCACCACCATGCAAGGGCACAGTATCTTTTTCAAGGTTAATCAAGCATTTCAGTTTATCCACAACCTGTTCTAATTATTAAGGTTTCAAACTGCCTAAGCCCTTTTTATAAGAAAGGTTAATGATCAATTTCCAAGAATTATTCTCTACTATGACCAGATCAGGAATGTTGGAATGATCAGCTGTTTGGCAATTTACAGAAAAAACTGCTGTATCGGGTCTTTCCAACTCTACCTGTCAGTGGTCATTTCAAGTTTCCCCAAATTTATTAGTTTCTTTCAAAGTTTTGATAATGCCCTTTTATTTCTATGCTCAGGATTGACTTCTAGAATTAAAAGCCTCCTTCCTGGTTTTATACCCAATTTATTATACCACATTTCTATAAAGTTTTGACCTATATTTTATTCTTATGTTGGCTAAAATTATATTGAGCAAATCAATAATACAAAGACCAAGCACATGAGTATTCTTTATGGTTTAGGAATAAAAGCACTAAAAAGAATATGCAAATGCAAAGAAATATTGCCTGTTACATTTAACAATGGAAACTAAAAAGCTTTCACCATCAATTAGCATATGAGAGGACCGACACTACCAAAGAATTCAATGACACATGCAATTCAGTGTTCAGTGTAGTTCAGTGCAGTTAGTAGCATAAAACTCCAATTAGTGTTAATTAAAAGCAATTAATGCTTTGCCAAGGGTGCACACCAACATCACAATGCATCACACATTTGGAATCCAATGGGAAAAGGCAGGGTTGGTCATTTGGTAGTGGGGCTGTGCTGACCAATCATCTTTCCCCACCCATCTCTGCTCCAGAGTTCCGAGACTTCAAAACCATGCCTCAACTTCTGGGTCATCCCAGAACTTCCCTTATTGCCGGAGACATCCTTGCTCTGGAACATCCAACCACCCCTGTGGTTTTCTTACCCTGGAATAATCCTCTGCCAGGTTAGTCTCTATCTCCCATTGGTAAATTCCTCCATCTTGTGGAGATGCTCAATCTGGTAAACTCCCAGTTCTGCTGTTGACTTTCTAGACTTCAAAACCATGTCTCCATATAAGTAAATTCATCCCTGTTTCCCCTACTCCCCACTTTTCCACTCTCTTTTGTGTATGTCTTCCTCCATTGGTGGAAGCTCCTTGAGGGCAAACACATCCTTCTTTTTGCCAGTATTTGTAACGCCAGTGCTTAGCACAGTGCCTGGCAAATAGTAAGTGCTTAATAATTGCTTGTTGCCTTACTTCACTTTACCTGGTCAGAAGAGGATATCTCAATCCGGGGAGGAAGGGAACACCAGATCTTAGGATGGAAATAAATTACTTTCAGTGAACAAAGGAAAAAATTTAAATCACAAAATTTAAGATGGAAAATTCAAAAAAATCATCAAAAATTATTCTTCAGTTAACAGAGAAGACTAAGAATCCTAACAGGAAAGCATATGATAAACCTTAAGCAAAAAGAACAAATTCCAGATAGAGAAAGCATTTATAAAGCACATATGAGGTGCCAGGCACTGTGTTAATCACTGGGAATACAAATATAAGCCAGCAAGACTTCCTGCCTTCAATGACTTCCTCACTGGAATGTAAAATTCTTAATAGAAAGGATTGTTTCCTTCTTTCAGCTTGTTCACCAAGTGCCTGACACATAGTAGGTGCTTAATAAGTCCTTGATTTATAATTAATTGATTGATTCCGTTTATACTAGAGTTGGGAAAGACAACACATAAAGAAGAAATGGAAAGGGGGTATGTGAACATAAGAGGAAAGTTCACCTACCGAGACAAGCATCACAAGGGTTCACTACCTATATGACTCCCCTAGGCCTCAGTTCCCTCATCTGTAAAAAGAGGGTGGCAATGTGTGAACTAGTTGGCCTCTGAGGTCCCTTCCAGCTCTGGATCTATAAACTTATGCATAAGATATTTCATAAATTTGATCATGTCCCTTACCTAAACATTCACAGAAACCTCCAGATAGCTCATCTTTCTCATTAAGATTCCTATCTCCCACCCAACTGCCCATACCCCCAAAAGAAAACACACTTGTCTTATCAAATATTTACTACCTCTGGTGCAATGATCATAAAACAAAGAAATGAGATTCATAGGATCTTAGGTCTAGAGCTGAGAGTGACCTCAGAGACCATTTCATTCAATACCCTTATTTTGCAAATGAGGAATCTGAAGCCCAGGGAAATTAGGTGACTTGCCCAAGGTCACACAGGCAATAAACATCCCAGGTGGGATGTAAACCTCTGGAATCAGGGATCTTTCCACTGTACCACCCTAGAGTTAAGGGAGCTGGAGTGAGAGCTCAACAACAAATAATACTTTGTCCTCCCTGATGCTGTTGTTAAGATTCACAAATCACTTCAAATATGTTATTTCATTTGATTTTCACAACCCTGGGAGGTAGGTGCTATCATTAGGCCCATTTTACAGATAAGAAAACCAAGGCTGAGAGCCATCAAGTGGCTTGCCTAGGGTCATAAAGGCTGGTAAGTGACTGAGGCAGAATTGTCACTCAGGCCTCCCTGACTCCAAGTCCAGCTCTCTGTCCACTGAGCCACCCAGGATGATGGCACATGCATGGCAATTATCTTCAAGACAGTCTATTTGGCTATGTTCCTCAAGGGCATAGATAGACCGAGAGTCTCACGAGATGATGTTTCTTCTTGCCTTTCAGTATATGGTGAAACCAACATCTCTATTTCCCTCTCTGAGGAGAACCTGTGAGTTCTCGGCTTCTTGCTGCCCTCTCAGACACAGGTCCATTTTTATCAGCAGGGCTACAGGAGAGAGAGGGAAGGGCCTGGTGACTTTACTCTAGATTATCTGCACTTTCGTATACCCAAGTAGTGCCTGGCACTAACTAATTCAAATATAGAAGTCTGAATAATACCATCTATATTTCATTCTTGGAAGTATTACTCATGTATTAAGCCTTTGCTGTGTACAAAGTACTGTGTTACATGTTAGAAGAGTCACAAAGGTATGTGAAATGATATATACGTCTGTCTGTGACATTTCCATTTTGGCCTTTGAGCCCTTGATTAGTCAAAATATTTCACTAAATA
This sequence comes from Trichosurus vulpecula, assembly GCF_011100635.1. Lineage (NCBI taxonomy): Eukaryota > Metazoa > Chordata > Mammalia > Diprotodontia > Phalangeridae > Trichosurus > Trichosurus vulpecula. Next base: position 152,839,114 of record NC_050573.1, read on the forward strand.
AAGTAGGATGCGGCAGACTTGAAAGGGGATAGAGGAAGGGAAAGAAGGAAGGGGGTGGAAACAGGGGAGAGAGGAACAGAATAAAGAAACTAGAGAGGAGTATGTTACATGTAGGGGCAAGGGTCTATGTAGCAAGGTCCTCAGAGTAAGGTCTTCTACATTGCCCCCCTCAGGATTCTAGAGATATCTGTGAAGAGATCCCTGGTGTGTCTCCTCTAATACCATCAACATATGCCCCCATCCTGGGTGTGGTCCCCCTCACAGTTAGACACCTTAGACTCAGTTCCATTTAACCAATTAACATCGTTTAGATTTTACAAAAGGGATATTTAAGTTGAAGATAAAGCAATACAAAAAGTATAACTATTTCCAGGCTCCTCCCCCCAATACCTCAGGGGCATACTCTCTCAGTTTGGCCTCTGGGGAAAGTGGACCCAGACCTAGCATAGTTTCTACATAACATCGGTATTCATGTCCAAATGCAGTTTTGCTACAGGTTGAATCCTAATCTCAACTATTCTTGGGCTGGGTCCCAAAGGTCATTTCCTTGATCCTCTAAGTGATGTAATCCTATAAAGCTGCCCCCAGCCCCAATATTCTAACTTCCTTATAGGCTCCACTGAACAGCAAGCCCACTGTATCTACCTCGACATTCACCCCTCCTCCTCCACTCAATATCCTAACTTCTTCACATATGCCTCACTGCTCACTAGAACAACAGGTGTGTCCATGAACGCACATTTCTCACAGAAACAGCAGGCATATCCATGTGATGGGATCCCAGCCAACACCTCTAGCTAGCCACTGCCCCCAGACCCATTCCTCATATTTCCCACAGAAACAGCAGGTGTGTCCATGCACTCAACCACAACCACATCCATCTAGTCTCAGACAGGACCACCATACTCAGCCTATCAGAAAGCAGCACCACCAGGATGCCCAGGCAGGATGTAGATCCCAAAACAATAGAAGGGATTTTCCCTAAGTAAGCACCTGTGCAGTAGTAGCAAAAGTTGTCCTTTAGGTGAACTTGTGACATAGAAAGGCTTATTATAATAACATTATCATATATACATACTCTCAATGGGTTTTTTTCTATATGCATTGTGGGTAATTGCATGCACAGTTCCACTATCATTGCAACCCCTCCTCTATTACCTAACCCTTTAACAAACCCCTCCTGCCTTTTTAACATTCATAATTTCTGTTACGTGATTGCATCTTTACCTGATAAAAATCCATCTTGCTTTCTCTGAAGTTGCTGGTTCCTCTTGGAATTTGGCCCGATTCATGAGAGGCGTCAATCTCAGTAAAGGCTTATACTTAGATTAGAGGTGGTCTGACTCTGATTTCTTTGAGTTGGTTCCACCACAACACATCACAAAACCAAAATATAAGCATCCCTACTGGGATGGCTGCAAAACCCATCATGGACTCAACTCCTGGATTCCAAGACTCTCAGACTCATGTACTACTGAACTTCCAGACCTTAGGTGGCTCATTCTCCTGGCATTTTGCAACTTACAAGGTCATATAGCTCCACAATTCCTTTACCTAAAATGAAAAAGAACAAATATGGAAGCAGTCAAAGAGCCTCGGAGGGACAAGGCCCAAGGCCTCTACTTTTATAACATTGTGTCTAAGCCATTGTTATTAGCAGTCAAATCAAGAGCAGATGTCTAACCAAGAGAAAGACTAAAGCTGAGTAAGGCCTTTTGAAGGTACCTCTGGTTCTTGTTCCACAACTGCAGCCATTCACTGAGTGGTTAACAGACCAGAACCAATTACAGAATGTCTGCATTTGCTCCCAAGTCTCTCTAAAGCACATCACAACTCTCCTGGATGCAGGATGTTATCCTGATATTATCCAATATATTGTCCAAGATATTGCAGAGAGGATCCATACTTCAGGCAGTAGTTGCACTAGATAGATGATCTCTAAATTCTTTTCCAACTCTAAGAGTCTTTTCAGATGTTTTTCCTTTGTTATAAAATCATTCAAAGAGAAGAGATAGTAAAAGTTGTTAGGGATATAAATATGTGTATATATATATGTATATACATATATATACATATAAATGTGTGTATGTATATATGTATATGCACATATGTGTATCACACATTAAAGTGATATATGTATCACTTTAAAGTTCACAAGGCACTTTACGTACATTACCTCATTTGATTCTCACAAGAATCTTGTGAAGTAAGTGATGCTATGAGGAAACTAAGGCAGACAGAGGTTAGTGATTTGCTCAAGGTCACATAGTAAGGGTCTAAGATCCAATCTGTACTCAGATCTTCTGGACTCCAGGCCCAGGCCCTCTATCCACGGTGCCACAGAGCATAGCTTATAAGCTTCCAAATAGGCAAGTTCAAATTCATCCTAAAGCATCTGCTAGCCATATGGCCCTAGGCAAGTCACTTAACTTCTCTTTGCCTCAATTTCTTCAACTAGAGAATGGGCTTAATAACAGCACCTACCTTCCATATCTGCTGTGAGGACCAAATGAGATAATTTTTCTTAAAAGTATTTAGCACAATAAAAATGTGCATACCCTTTGACCCAGCAATACCACTTGTAGGGCTACATCCCAAAGAGATCACACAAGTGGGAAATGGACCAGTATGTACAAAAATATTTATAGTGGATCTCTTTGTGGTGGCGAAGAATTGGAAATCAAGAGGATGCCCATCAATTGGGGAATAGCTAATCAAATTGTGGTATATGAATGTAATGGAATACTATTGTGCTGTAAGATATGAGGAGCAAATGGACTTCATTATAACCTGGAAAGACTTACATGAACTGATGCTGAGTGAGGGGAGCAGAACCAGAACATTACACACGATTACAGACACATGGTATCTGTAAGGACTAACTTTGATAGACTTGGCTCTTCTCATCAGTGCAAGGTTCAAAGACAGCTCTAAAAGCCTCGTGATGGAAAAAGCTATGCATATCCAGAGAAAGAATTATGGAGTCTGAATGCAGATTGAGGCAAACTATTTGCCCTCTTTTTCCCCCCTTTTTTTTTGGTTTAGTTTCTTCTTTCTCATAATTCATTCCATTGGTTATAATTCTTCTTTACAACTGGACTACTATGTAAATAAGTTCAATGCCAAGGTATATTTAGAACCTAGATTGGATTACATGCCATCTTGCAGGGGAGGGGGAAGGAAAGGGAGGGAGAGAAAATTTGGAACTCAAAAACTTGTAGAATTGAGCGTTGTAAACTAAAAACAAAAAAAAAATTTTAAAGTATTTAGCCAGTGCCTGGTACATAGTAAGTGCTATATATTTATTTCCTTTCTCCCTTCTCTTTTTATGAGATCTAACAACAATGGAAAAGGACAATTACAGTGACAAATACAAAATACAAATACAAAAAGCTCTTTCCCTTATTTCTACTCCTTTTATCATCTCTTCTTTTCTCTCTCAACATAAGTGTATCTCCTTTCCAGTCTCATACTCTCTCTAGTCCCTAGCTTTCCTTCCTCACTCAACTTCTCCCTCCCAACCCTATCTCATTCCTCCATCATCTTTCTTCCTTTGACACCCCGCTTCTACATTACCATGAAAGCTTTGCTTCTTTTGGAGAGGAATATAGTTGCTGAAGATGTTGGGGGCAGAGTGGAGGAGAGGGAAGAGACATATGTCAAGGTAGGTAGCCCCCAAAGGTGAACATGAAGCAGAGGAACACTTTAACATGTTACTTTTTATAAATGCACATACATTTAAAGCCAACAACTCAGCTCTTCTAGACATTATGACACTTACTTTATAGTAATTCAAGTTGCATGTGTGAAGGGTGAGAGCCTCAAAGAGACAGCCCAGATACATTGGGCACAATTTTCAAATTGTGTCTGAAGCACAAAAAAAGTCTCTTATGAGCTTGAAAAGAAGTCCACTTTCTGGAGCTTCCCTTACTCCTGGAGGCTAAAACTGTAGAAATAGCATCTGAAAACACACATACACACACACACACACTCGGCAGGGCCTCTTATCTCTGCCTTGCCAGGGAATCTCAGAAAAGCAAAGGAGAAATGGGTAGAGAATGGAGAGACAAGGAACCAAAGCAGGGAAATGAAGTTGTCCAGGGATACCTGAGAGTAAATGTCTGCGTTAGAGGCCCTAAGGTGACAAAAGTGCACACCTCCAGAACCCAGAAAGCCGTACCTATAGGCTGGTGATAACCATAAAGAATCCTGGTTCTTTTCTCTAAAAACAACAGAAAAGCTGAGGTGTGAAGGGAAGGAAGAACACTCAGGAAGTTATGGAGAAGGAAGGCAGTTTTCCTGGAGTGAATGCTGGAAAAATGCACAAGGCAGGCATTTCCCAAGCATTTTTTAAAATATCGACATTTTTTTTTAAGTAAGCCTTTCTAAAATCAGGCAAAAATAATGGCAAACTATAGAGAGTATACAAAAACTGAATGGGAGATAAACTAACAAATTGGGCTGGGATTTATTCCAAAAGAGTCCTATGAGTCTTTTTTTGTCTTGCTTTAGTTAGTACCTGCTATAGGTTTTGTTGGTTTTTCCTCAAGGTTCATTTGTGTAGCATAAAAAGATTACAGAAAGTAAAGCTGCCCTGGGAAACTGCCAATTCACCAAAGCGGAGGTTTTACTGAAAGCAAATATTTTACTTTGGCTGTTGTTTATACGATAATAATGGGAAAGGAGAGCTGTTCCAAGTTGCCCTGTGAGTGGGAGAGGAGGTAAGGGTATTCTGGCTGAAAGGTAAGAGGGCCGCCCTTCCTGTGTCAAGCTGCTGCTGAGGAACACAAGGAGTGCTATCCCATTTCTTTGCCATCTCAGAGCAAAAGACAAGGCAAAGGGAACATGGAATCTCCTCTGAGGGCCAAAGTTTCAGAGCAGCCTCTGGGTGAGGGAAGAAGTCGCCAGAGAGCCTCCTTCGCACCAAACATGAGCTAGTGCAGTCTGTGCTGCAGAAGAAATGCGGTGCTGACCGCCACGTTCTGGATTCTGCTGGTGCTGGGCATCACCCTGGGCAACAGCTTGACCCTGACCATACTGATAAGTGTAAGGCATTTCCGAACACCCCGGGGCTACCAGAAAACTTCTCTGGCCACAGTATAGCTGGCTCCAGGTATCCTGGTGGTACCTTTGTCAGTATACAGAAAACTCTCCAGACTGCTCTCCCTAGGACCCTTGGTCACCTCGGTCCAGCTTGTACTGAAGCCTTGCTACGTTCTCGGCCTGCTCTTCAAGAGCAGCACGCTGGTATCCATCAGCTCCATTTTCTTGCTGACCGCTCAGAAGGGTCTAAGGAGAGGTGGTGACCCGGGGATTGACGCTCCTGTTTATCTAACTGTGGGGGCTGGGGAGCTTTGCCCTAGAGCTCAGCTCCCGGGGCACGGCCACGTGGCGTTGTGTTATAGCTCCTGCTGTAGCCCGTGCATTTATGTAGCCGCCTGCTCGCCCGTGGTCGCAGTCACCGCCGTCATGCCAGAGCCCGCGCTCCTCCTGCGTTTCCAGGCCTTCTACTTTGGCCTGCTAGGCGCGACCCTGGTTATAAGGGTGTTTTCGCTCTCTAACATCCGCTACTTTTGGGAGCTACCTCTCGGACTGGTGCTGCCCCGGCGTGGCAGGCGTCCAAGGTGCCAGGCCCCTCGGACTTGCGGACTTGCACGTGGCTCTGACTGTCACCGCCCTGGCCCAGCTGTTCGCTGCTTCCTTTGCTCCTGTGTCGATGTTCTTAGTAGGGGACTTGCTGGGCTGTCCCTGGTGGGACTTTGCATTTCTTTGCCTTCTGGACTCTCATATGACAGCAGTGCCTGAAATGTGCTGGTCTGCACTGACCGAGACAGAGCGCCACTTCCAGGCCCAAGGCCACAATCTCTTCTGGCAACTCTATGCTCTTTGCCACCGGGAAACCGAGCACCAGTGGGTCCCTCCTGAGGCCAGGCCACCTGTTAAGAAGAGACCACTAATGGATCCCCTGCTTTATACACACACACACACACACACACACACACACACACATACACACATCTCTACCTCTCATCACCCGGGCTCACTTTACCTGCCTCCTCATCCTCCTGGGAGACCCACTGAAGGAATGTGGAAAGGTCTATAACACATTGGGGACTCCATTGTCTTCCTAGGGAAAAAGGCTTGTCTGTCCTCCCCGGAATTATTTGCGCGCACACACACACACACACACACACACACACACACACACCATCCCAGTTTTTTTTAACCAAAAAAATATACTTCCCACATTCTTTCTCTTCCTCACCCCTCCATTATTTTCTGTTCCATCATCCTTTCCATAGTATGTGGCTTAGTGAGGAGAAAGTTATTCTAAGACATCAATAAACCACACAATTTCAAGTTCTCATAGGATTATAAGATTCTCCTTTCCCAATAATTCAGATCAATTTCTCTTTAGCATGATATATACAGAATATCCTAAAAATCCTAGTGCAGTTTTAAGGGCCACCCCACCCTCGTGTGTATGTATATACAAATATATATATACACACACATACACAAATGTGCAAAATATAAATATATTTAATATAACACACATATTCTCTATAAATGTATACGTATATAGACATATTTCAAATTCTAATTAATAACTCACTTTGGCAGTAAGGACCAGCATTACTATTTTTGTGGACTGAACCTTTGATTTCATTGTTATTGGTATAGTCTGTCCTCCTCAGAACTAGTCACACATACATACACCCCAACTCCTTAGGGAAATACCTAACTTCTATCTTCTAGGGTGGAAAAGGTAACTACAATAAGTCATTTGCCATTAGCAAAGTTTTTCTTAGCCCTCTTTTTGGAAATCCAAGTTGGGAACAGATACCTGAAGGACTGGGTCACAAGGCTGGATAGTTCCAAGTCTGTGGTGTAGCAATATGTGAGCAGGCTGGGTGATGAGTTGTTAGGGGTCACTGTGGATTTACAGGGGGTTTGCATGAGGGCACTGGGTGAGGAGAGAAGGACTAGATGACCTCTAAGATTCTTTCTAACTCTAAACCTTTGGACCTGTGAGGTGCTGAATCCCTAAAGCAGGATTTTAAAGGATGTGAGCCCTTGACTAGATCTTATCTATATTTTACTCTCCATGCCCTTGAAGTCAGGAAGACCTCAGGTTAAAAAGCCTGCTTCAGAATTACTTAATGGTACGTATTTGATCCTGGATAAGTCATTTAATCTTTCAGCCTCAGTTTCCTACTCTGTAAAATTAGTGTCATAATAGCCTCTACCTCTTAGAGTTAAGAGGATCAAATGAGATAACAGCTTCGCAAACCTTACTCCATATAAATCTTAAGTGTTGTTATTAACGGTCCCTTCAGCAGCATTTTCATTATTTGGAAGTGGAGAGGTTCACTTGTTTGTGACATGTTTTGTCTCTTCTGGGCAATGAAGGGCTTGAAGGAAGGCAGAGGGGGCCCAGAAAGTCTTGTTTGAAACTTCAGCTGGGCTTGAAGATCCATCTGGGTGACCAGGGGAAGGGAAAAAAATACTTAGGAGGCCAGCCAGTCTTCAGCTATGACCACCTTTATTTTTCATACAAAAGTCTTTCTTGAATTTAGAGTTCACGATTAAATTCAGCAATTCTGAAAGATGCCTTGCCCAGCATTGGAAATAATGCCAGAGGTCTAGAAACTGGTCTGCCTTCCACTACTTTTCAAATTTCCAACGTACCATATGTTCTATTATTTCCCTCCCTCCCCCCCCCCCCATAAAAGTAGGGGAGACAAGTCTCCATCATCATCCAATTCATGGCCTTGTCTTTTGCCAAGATGTATATTTGGGAACAAATGAGGTATTAAAGGATAGGAATGTTTCCCCCCTCCTCTCCCCACCCCCTGGCTGAATGCAGGTCACCACAAACCCTGGGAGCACTGTTGCCCTTTCTTCCGAGACAGTGATGCTGAGTAAGAAAGCTACTAATAAGGCTGACTAACAACGAAAGGCCGCCCTCTCAAGTCCCACTGAAGATCCGCAAGCCACTTCCAGAGTGACATCTCCTTCCTGGACCTCATTTGCTGCTGTAGCTAAACACAAAGCATCAAACAAATAACACCAGAATACAACCAAAGTGCTGTGGTTGTTGAAGTGCATAGTGGTGGCTAGGAAGCTGGCTTCAGAGTCAAAGAGAAGTGGGTTCAGATTCTGAGTCTGACACATACCTACTATGTGACCCTGGACAGATCATAACCTCTTGGTGGCCTCAGGCAATTCTCCAAGACTATAAATTACAGGACAATTATTGATTTGTATTGGTAGTCCTTCAAGTACCTGTTCCTAACTTTCCAAATAGAGGGCTAAGAAAAACTTTGTTAATGGAAAATGACTTATTGTAGTTACCTTTTCCACCCTAGAAGACAGAAATTAGGTATTTCCCTAAGGGGATGGTGTGTGTGTGTGTGTGTGTGTGTGTGTGTGTGTGTGTGTGTATGTGTGTGAATAATTCTGAGGAGGACAGACTATACCAATAACAATGAAAACAAAGGTTTAGTCCACAAAAATAGTACTGTTGGTCCTTACTGCCAAAGTGAGTTATTAATTAGAATTTGAAATATGTCTATATATGCATACATTTATAGAGAATGTGTGTTATGTTAAATATATTTGTATTTTGCACATATGTGTATATATATATTTGTATACACATACATATACATACACACATGAGGGTAGGGTGGCCCTTAAAACTGCAGTAAAATTTTTAGGACATTCTATATATATCATACCAAAGAGAAATTGATCTGAATTATTGGGAAATGAGAATCCTATGACCCTCTGAAAACTCAAAATTGTGTGGTTTATTGATAGATGTCTTAGAATAACTTTCTCCTCACTAAGGCACATACTATGGAAAGGATGATGGAACAGAAAATAATGGAGGGGTGGGGAAGAGAAAGGATGTGGGAAGTATATTTTTTTGATAAAAAGCTGAAAAAAGGACCAGGAAAATGTAGTGAGTAAAACTGTCTATCCTTTATTAACTAAAGCTGAATTACAGTATGAAAATGCTATCTAAATGAAAGGTGGCATGTTTATTTAATTGACTTAGTACTAGAAAAGCTCACTATAGCTTTGATTTAATGTATTAATTAAAAAGCAGGATGAGTTAATTAATTGGCTTGGTACCAGAAATGCTCACTATAGCTGTTAGTTACTTCTAACATTGTCTGCCTCGCTTTCATGGTTGTGCAAGTTGTTAACAGCTTTTTGTGAGTCTATCAAATGACCATGTGTCATGGAAGTTATAGAGGGTACAGTCAGATACAGACTAGACTAGATAACCTGTATATTTTATTCCAAAGCTAAGTTTTTATCATTCCAATTTAGTGATTCTATTTGACCTAATCCAGTGAGCGAAGCCTGCTGGAATACCACTATAACATTCTGGGTTCTCTCTTTCTCTCCCTTCCTCTCTCTCTCCTAAAAAAAAAAAAAAAGGAAAAGAAAAAAAAATAAAGGAGAAGCAAGAAAGGGAATTCTGAAAATTACACCCACATGCCATCTGTACTGCTTCTATTATTTGTGGCATGGCTATAAATGAGTTTATGCAAACAGACATGGAGCAGGGTGAAATATCCAACTCTCTCACGGGAACATAATAAAAATTGTAGATAAGGTATCCTTTTCTAAAATAACCTTGTTGTTCCAGAGACACCAGTACTGGACAAATACCACAAGAAAGTAAGAAAGAAAGAAAGAAAGAAAGAAAGAAGGAAGGAAGGGGGAGGAGGAAAGAAAGGAAGGAAGAAAAAAGAAAAAATGGAAGAAAGGAAAAAAGGAAGAAGAAAGAAAGAGGAACAGAGAGAAAGGAAGAGAAAACAAAAGAAATGAAAAAAAAGGATGAAAGAATGAGTGGAAAAACCCAGCATATAAAAAATATTCATAACAGCAATTCAAGGTGACAAAACCTAAGAAAAAAAGCATGTGACCATTGGTTAAGAATGGCTAAACAAATGGTGGTATATGACTGTAATGGAATATTGTACCAAAACAATGGCAAAAATGAGGAATTTAGAGAAATATGGGAATAGGTTTTAATTAAGAGCCTACTACAAGCATGCATATATATATATATATATATATATATATATATACATATATATATATTTGTGTGTGTGTGTGTGTGTCAGGGGCTGGGAAAAGAGATGAGAATGAAGCCATCTCCACACTTGAGGAGTTCATATTCTATGGAGGAGGCCATATATATAAATAAGTTCAACAATTGACCTGGTAGACCCAGAAGGGCTAGGGCCATCACCTTCTCCCACTAACGATTCAATCCTGGAGGAGCCTATCCTTTAAAGTGAAGGATCAGACATTTTCTCAAATTCTCTGACTCTTCACCCAGAAGCCCCTAGCAAAATTCACTTGAGCCCTAGCTTCCATATGGAACAGTAACTGTGGATGAGGGGTGGAAGAAATTAGAGCCCCTCTCTCACTCTCTCCCCAAGTCCAAAAGAGAGTTTTAGGCCACAAATTCTGGAGAAAGGAAGAACACAGGCAGAATTGTTTTTCCTTTTAAAGTCTGCTTTAAATGAGCAGTTCTTCCTGACTCAGCGGGCAGTCCTCTCTGAAGCATCATCTTTCCCCTGTGGCAGCTGCAGGAACCAAGAGATTACTGCATCATCCCAAACCACCTTGTCCTACAGTAGTGAGCCAAAGTTTGTGTGGCTAATACTAGAAGTGGCCCATGGGAGCCTAACTCAGGCCTACACATGTTTCAGTGGTGTGTAGATTCCCTTCTCAAGGACTTTAGCCACAAAGGGGAGCAGAGATATATGACAGTAGCTAGTGGGGATGGACAGATCTAGTGAGAGCTTTTTGAGGATGGAGGAGACATGGGCATATTTGTGAACCTCTGGATTGAACTACTACACTAGCCTCCTGACTAATTTCCTTGCCTCAAGTCTCTCCCCTCCAATCCATCTTCTCTACAGGTGCCAAAAGAATATTTCTAAAGTACACATGACCAGAGCACTCCTTTGCTTAAGAAACTTCAGGGGCTCCCTATTGCCTGCAGGATCAAATATAAACTCCTCTATTTGGCATTTAAAGCCATATTTATAACCTGACTCCAACCTATCTCCTTTCACACACCCAGCAATCTAGCCAGACTGATCTTCTTGCTCTTCCTCACATGCCTCTTCCTCAGACGCCTCTACCTCCTCTCTTCTCACCCTCTTAACTCTGCTGAATGGCTTCTGACCTCATTATTCAACTGAAACCGCTCTGTCTAAAGTTAACAACAATCTATTAATTGACAAATCTAATGACCTTTTCTCAATCCTCATCCTTCTTGGTATCTCCATAGCCTTTAACACTGTCCGCCTCTCTGTTCCTGATACTCTGTTCCCACTAGGTGTTTGTAACATTGCTCTCTCCTGGATCCTCTCCTACCTATCAAATCTCTCCTTCTCTGTCTCCTTTACTGGATCTTTATCCAACATCATGCGATAATGATGCCGGTCCCTAAAGGCTCTATCCTGGGTCCTCTTCTCCTCTCCCTCCATATTGTTTTACTTAGCTCATCGGCTGCCATGGTTTCAATTATCATCTCTGTACAGATGATTGCCAGATCTACCTGTCTAGCCCTAACCTCCCTTCCGATCTCCAGTATCACATCTCTAGCTAGTTACTGGACATCTTGAACTGAATGTTCTGTACATATATCTTAAATTCAGTATGTCCAAAACTGAACTTATTATTTTTCCTCCCTATCCTCTTTTCTTCCTAACTTTCCTATTACAGTAGAGGGTTACCACTCTCCTTCCAGTCACTTAAACTTGCAACCCAGGTTTCATCTATGACTCTTCACTCTTTCTTGCTGCTCCCCCTCCACATTTCCAATCAGGTGTCAAATCATGTCCTTTCTTTTTCTGAGGGGGCGGAGGCAGAAGGCAATGGGGGTTAAATGACTTGCCCAAGGTCACACAGTGTCTGAGGGTGGTTTTAACTCAGGTCTTCCTGATTCCAGGGGCAGTGCTCTATCCACTGTGCCCCCTGGCTGGCCCAAAGTCATATCCTTTCTACTTTTGTAACCTCTTGTATATAACTCCTTCTCTCCAACAGGCAGGCCCTTATCACCTCACACCTACACTATTATAATAACCTACTGGTTGGTCTTTCTGCTTCAAACCTCTCCGCACTTCTTCAGTCCATTCTTCATTCAGCCAGCAAACTGATCTTCCTAAAACACAGATCTGACCATGTTACACACACACACACACACACACACACACACACACAATAAATTCTAGAGCATCCCTATCACCTCCATGATCAAATATAAAATCCTGTTTGGCTTTCATAACCTGGCCTTTCCTACCTTTCCAATCTTCTTATACCTCATTTCCCTCCATGCATTTTGTGCTTCAGGGACACTGACCTCCTTACTGTTCTAGCAGAAATCAGTGGTGATTGATTATTGGTGAGAATAGCAGAATGGGGGCTTGGGCATTAGATAAAACCCCCAGTGATACCTTCTAGAATTATGAGGGGAAAATTTAGATGTCTTTGCTCTAAGGTCCGACCTACCTGTTCTTTTGTGGCTTGGAAGAGTTGTGCCAAATCTCCTGCCTGGGCTTCAGACCCTCAGGGGAAGAAGAGAAATGTCAATTCTATCACGCTAGGTCTCCTGCCTAAATCTCCAGTCTTCCGCAGGAAAAGAAAAAATGCCATTCGACCAAGAACCAGTTTCCTGCCTTTGAGTTGGAGGAATAATTCTCTGCTGACCTACAGTCTTGAATCTACAACTGCCTAGTGTACATCTTGAACTGCATATAGACATCTTAATTTCAACATATCCAGAATTGAACTCATCTTTCCCCCTAAACCATCTTCTCTTCCTAACTTGCCTGTTACTGTTCAGGATACTTCCATCCTCCCAATCACCCATGCTCTCAATCTAAGTGCCATCCTCAATTCTTCACTCTTTCTCTCCCCTTGCCCCCTCCTCCATATCTAATTTGCTGCCAAAGCCTGCCAATTTTACCTTCGTAGAATTTCTCCTATATATTTCCTGTTCTCCTATGACTCCCCCAACACCGACATGCAGTGCAGCCTTCATCACCTCACACCTGTAGTACTGCAGTAATCTGCTGGTTGTTCTGTCTGTGTCAAGCCTCTCCCCACTCCAATCCATCCTCCATTCAGCCACCAAAGTGATTTCATTTTGTTTCACAAAACGGTATCATTCTCCTACTTGATAAAATTTAATGACTCTTTATCACCTCCAGGATCAAATATAAAATTCTCTGTTTGACATTCAAAATCTTTCATAAAATTGCCCCCTACCTTTCCAGTCTTCTTATAACTTTTGTTCCACCTCAATCCATTCTGTGATCTAGTGATATTGGCCTCCTTGCTGGTTCATCTCTCAATTTGGTGCTTTTTCACTGGCTGCTCCCCATGCCTAGAACGCTCTTCCTCTTCATCTCTGCCTCCTGGCTTCTCTGATTTCCTTCAAGTCCCAGCTGAAATACTAACTTCTGCAAGAAGTCTTTCCCAATACTCCTTAATTCATGTGCCTTCTTTCTGTTGATTATTTCCAATTTATGCTATACATATCTTATTTGTACGTAGTAGTTTGTAAGTTGTCTCCCCTCTTAGATTGTGAGTTCAGCAGCTTGAGAGCAGGAACTGTCTTTTATCTTTCTTTGGATCCTCAGCATATAGCACAGACTGTTGACTGACTCACTGACTGACTGACTGTTATATGTCCCTGTCTAGGATAAATATTAGGCCCCTTGCATTTTCAGGGACCTACTAGAATGACTTTAGGCTGCACTCAGTACTTTAGTTGTTAGATGCCCTAATTTTGGGATCCACCAGAACAGGGGTTATTAACCTTCTCTGTGCCATGAACACATTTGGCAGTCTAGGGAATCCTATGAATCCCTTCTCAGAGTAATGTTTTAAATGCATGAAATTAAATGCAAAGGACTACAAAGGAAACCAAGTAAATTGTAACATTGTAATTATTTTTTTTAGAAAAGTTCACAGAACCCAGGTTAAGAATCCTTGCACTTAACAAAAATTGACAATTATTGTCCCAATATGATTTGCCAATACCAGTTATATCTTTAATATCATTTATATTAAATAATATCAATAAAATAACACCATTTAAAATAAATAGGTTAAAACAATCTTCATAAATTTAGACCTAAGAACTTTAGTCTAACCTTCTTATTCTACAGATGAGAAATTTGAACCAAAGTATGTTGGTTCTAAAGTCAGCCTTCTTTCCACTGTACCATGCTGTTGACAGAGAATATGCCAGAAAATAGGTATGCCATTCTGCAATGGCACCATCACACCCTTTCCCACGCCAGGATTCCAACAGATTCACCTAGAAACTGGCGAAAGCACTACGTGGATATCAGTTGTTATAATTATTCATATTGAAGTTTAGTGAGAAATTTCTCCATAAAACTGCAAGCCAGGATTTTAAAAAGAACCACATGGGGAAAACCAGCAAGGCAGAAATGAAACACAAAGCATAATTAAAAGAGCTTTTCAAGTCATGTTTGATGTTGCATTTCCAAAGTATTTTTGTAGCAGCATTAAGATAGCCCTGTAGGCTGAAAAGCTCATGACCTTGTTTTCTGAAATGTGTATTATGCAGAACTGTGCTCAGATACACAAGATATCATTATATAACTAAACAGCTGGGGAGATTAATTTTGATTAAAACAGGAGAAACACACAGTCCCACAAAAAGAACTATTTAATGAGATGACTCAAAGGAAAAAATCACTTGTGGAAAAAAATAAATCAAACTCCTTTTTAAAAAAAAGTCAAATAAAGATAAGGATACTGCACCTTTATTTCTGCCTCATATCTGATTAAACAATGTACTACTTTGGAGATTAAAAAAAAAGTCACTATGTATGTCCATCTGGAGAGAAAAGCTTATTTCAAAATAGATCATTTCATTTTTGTACTAATATAGAGGATGCTGTCATTCTGATTCTGTTTAACCTTTATATTTCTTTTTTTTTTTTTGGCTGGACAATTGGGGTTAAGTGACTTGCCCAAGGTCACACAGCTAGTACATGTATCAAGGACAGATTCGAACTGAGGTCCTCCTGACTCCAGGGCTGGTGCTCTACTCACTGCACCACCTAGCTGCCCCTAACCTCTATATTTCTTTAAAAAAATCTTTCCCCCCAAACCAACATCTGAACTTCAAACATTACAAAACCACAGCTTACTTGACAGCCATTACAAGAACCAGTGTAATAGGCTCCTCTAATTTCTAAGTAGCCAGTGGATAGAGTTATGGAATTGAAATACTGCCTCAGGCACTTAGTTGTATGACTCCAGTCACTTAACCTCTCTGTCTCAGTTTCCTCATCTGTAAAATGAGAATAATAACAGCCCCTACCTCCCAGGGTTATTGGGAGGATAAAGTGAGGCAACGTATGTAAGTCACTTTGCAAACCTTAAAGGACTCTATGAACGCCAGCTATTGTTAGTATCACACTACCTCTTTTTCCTGCCTGCCTTTTTCTCCCAACATCTACAAAACATAATTCAAAACCAGTTTACCATCATAGCAGCCAACCAAAAGTTTACTTGCCTCCTCCAACAAAGACAAAAGCAAGCATCAAAGCTTTTATCTACAGTTTAAAACTGTTTCCCAAAGCTTCACAAAATTTTTTCTCTATTTTTAAGCTCTCCTGGTGGTGACTTGGCAAAATTAGTAACATGAAATATTTAGAATGAGAGCCCCTTGAAGGCAAGGAGTGTCTCACTTTTATGTTGTAATCACTAGTGCCTAGCACTTTGCCTGGCACATAGTAGGCACTTAATACTCATTGAATGATCAAGAAGTAGCTCATATTTGAGCCAGTAGTTTTTGTTCACTTATTTATTGTCCAAGGGTAAGGTTTTTGCCTACCTTGGACGAGAGCCCTTTATGTGTGTATGTATGTGTATGTGTGTGTATGGACATACACATGTATACACACGTACATGCGTGTGTAATCATAGACAATTGCCTGAAGAACAAAATCGTTTTCAATGAAACACAACTCTTAGAATTTAACTCAAGTACATCTTAAGTACCTACTATGACCTCAGGATTGTAAACTTATTCAAACCTCACTTCTCAACATGCGATCTGATGCTTATTTGGTGCTTTCTTTGAGCAAAGCCCAGTTAACATGCCCAGCATAGGGAATACAAAGACAGGATACAAAGTAGCATTACTGTTCACTCCAGGAGTGAAAGGGAATAAATCACCTGTAAATCTAGCTCACTATTCTCTGACCTTGGCACAGATGGACATTTTGTAGCAGAGTTTGGTTGTCCTTCATCATGCTAATGATCATATGTTCCCTTGAATTACTATCATGCATGCCTCACCCATTAATTTATCTAAACCAGGGGTGGAGAACCACATGTGACCTCAAGGCTGCAGGTTCTCCACCCCTGAACCTATTCTTGATATTTTGGTTCTGTTTTGAGCCTATTAGTATTTGTAATCCAAACAGGGTAATTTTCTATGCCTAGAATGCTATTCCCCCTCTTTGCATGTTGAATTTCTATCAATCCTTTAAAACCCAATTGTGATGTTATCTTCTTCATGACCACCTTCAGGAATTAATGCTTCCTCTGACTTCATAGAAAAATTTTAAAAAATCAAATGCACTTATCCTGTGTTATTAGGCATTATATTTATTCATGTGTATGTATTATCCCCCTACTAGATCATACGCTCCAAGGGGGTAGGGACTATCTTTTCTAAACTTTGCATCCCACCCAGCAATTAACATAGGACTCTGCATATAGTAGATGCTTATTATTTATTGAATTGAATGTCACTATAAAGTAGCATTTCCTTTTATTTGCTCTGAAAGTACATGTATTTTTTCAAACTTCAGGGAGATCCTTCAGCACCTAATCGAGGGTATGCACAGTTTAGTAACTTTGGGGACATATTTCCAATGAAGCACCTTAATTTGTAAATGGAATCTTATATAAACATCTCCTCTTTGTCTCTCCCCGCCCCCACCCCAGGCCAATGTCAATGAACTTACCCCACTTAGCACTGGACAGAAGCTTGGGCTCTAGTCCCATATTGCCCACTTTTTGTGTGACCTTCAACAAATCACCTCTCTGTGCTTGTTTTCTCAGACGTAAAATAAGTGGATTAGTTCATTGTATCCCAGCCATTGCCCCACAGGCTAGAGTTGGTCCCCAACAAATGTTTATAAGTAAGTCTGCCAAAATTTTACTGACAAAAGATCTTTAATTCTTAAAATCTATAAACTTAAAAAACTCATTCCTCCCAGTAGCCAGGTCTCCTTTCCCCAGTTTCTAGTCTCCACCCCATGAACTGCTAAATTGAGGTCACCAAGGTCAGAGCCATCCTTGTCAATGAATTTAGGTACTTTCCTGTCCTGTATTATAAACCAGGAATCAGAAGACTTCATGATTTTTTTTTAATTTCTAAATTTTTTGTTATTCTGAACTCAAAAAACACCAACAAACATAAAGATTTCCAAACACAAATAACAGAGTATTGCCTATGAAATTGAGAACCTGATTACATAACGGCTTTTTAAAAAATCAGATATTCTCAAGTTACAACATTTGTGTTTCCCTCTGAACCTCCTTTTGTTCTCTTCTGGGCGTTTTTGAAATACAACATTAAAATGTTTCTTCCTTTTTACTTAAAATGTTTCTTGACTATCTTCTGTATTTACATCATCTAAATTTCCCCCTGTATCTCCTCTTTCTTCCTCCTGTGAGCCATTCTTTTAATAAAGAAGTTGCTTCCTTCCTTGCATTGCTATCACTAGTCTCCATCTTTCCCCTTTTATCCCAAACCTTTGTATTAAAACCCCACTTGTAACAAGCTAGAATTGACATGTAAAGCAGACTGCTCATGACTGAAAATGTATGACTCATTCAGCACCTCTAGTTCATCACCTTCTGGTCAAGAGGTGGAACGCAAACTTCATCCTTTTATCCTCTGGAATCATTTATTATCACGTTGATCAGAGTTCTTAAATCTTTCCAAGTCGATTTTCTTTAAAATGTGTTCATAGTATAAATTGTTCTCCAGGTTCTGCTCATTTTACTCTTTGACAATTCAAAAAAGTCTTCCCAGGTCTTTCTTAATCTATCCTTTTTTACAGCGCAATGATATTGTATTATGTTCACATACCATAGTCTGTTTGGCCATTCTGCAACTGATGGTTATCCCATGAACTTCCAGTCCTTTGTAGCAATCAAAAGTGCTATAGTAAACAATTGATACATATGTACATTTGTACTGTTTTATTTTGTTGGGGATGTAAACCTAGTAGTGGTATTCTGGGGGTTAAAGGACACGTATGGTTTAGTGAATTTGGGGGTATAGTTCCAAATTGCCTTCCAGAATGGTTACATTGACTCACAGCTCCAACAATTCATAGTTCAACTTGCAGTGTATTGCAGTGCCTTTTCTCCCACATTCCTTCCAACAGCAGCTATTTTCCCTTTTTGTAATCTTTGCCAATATAACTAACAAGTATGATGTAGAACTTCAGTTACTTTAATGTGCATTTCATTTAATATTAGTGATTTGGGGAATTTTTAAGTCAATTGTTGACAGTGTTTTCTTTTGAGAATTGCTGTTAATATTCTTTGAAAAATCATTGGGAAATAGCAACTGTTCTTTTATATTTGAGTAAGTTTTTCATATATCTTGGATATCATATCTTTACTGGAGAAACTTGCTGCAAAGCTTTTTTCCCCAGTTGTTTCCCTTCTGATTTTAGCTACATTGGTTTTGTTTGTGCAAAAGCTTTTTATGATTCAAAATTGTCCATTTTATCTCCTGTGATCCTTTGGTTTTTTTTAAATAGAAATAGGTGTTGTTAAAATTATTTCTGCATTTATTGATACAATACTGTAACTTTTGCTTTGGGTTATTAATGTGGTCTGTTATGCCTATAGTTTTCCTAATATTAAGTCAACTGTGCCTTCCTGGTATAAATCCAATCTAGTCTTCAGGCTTTCTAATTTCTAGCTTTCCTACCTGCCCACAATTAATAAAACAACCTCTAACATACCTCAAGAGAGTTTTGCAAAGCTTTCCCAGTAGTTTGGGGCTTTAAAAAAAATTCTAAGTATCACTGCCACATAGGTATTCTGGTCACAAAAATGAAATTTATAGTTGTAATTAGTATAAACATGCATTTACACTTCTTTGTTTTAAATAGACTAAGCCTGACTCAGGCTGGTCTGGTAGTACAGATGTCATTGAAATAATATAAGATGTTCATATGCCATCTAACTTCCAAAAGTTCACTTAGCCATAGCATGGAAAGGTTATTCAACAAGCATATAGCATCAATTCAGTTGGATACAGCTTCCTTTGTCGATCACGCTAGCATAGAAGCATATATCAGGCGGAGGAATAAGCCTTCACTCCTCCTGCACAGGTTGTGGCAACGGTTCAAGCCTTATTCCCTTAGACCAATTAACTTTCAAGGCCACTTTTTAAAGAAAATCTAGTCTAGCCTAGCCCATGTCAGTCCTATCAGTTGTTTTATAGAGGAACAAGGTATAGTGAAAAGGATACTACCCGGCACATAGGAGGCACTTCATAAATGTTTGTTGACTGACATTGGAAATAAGGTTAAATTCTAGCTCTGTTACTTATTAGCTGTGTAATTTTGGGCAAGCCTCTTGACTTCACCGAACCTTAGTGGCTTACTTTGCAAAATGGGGTTAATAATATTTTCTTATCTGTATCACAAGAGTGGTTGTAAGGATTCATTGAGAAATCTCTAATGCAACTAGGTGGCGTAGTGGTTAGAGTGTTGGGTCTGGAGTCAGAAGACCTGAGTTCAAATCCAGCCTTGGACATTTATTTGCCATGTGACCCTGGGCAAGTCACTGTCACCCTCAGTTTCCTCATCCATAAAATGGGAATAATTAACAGCACCTACTTCCTGGGGTTATCATGAGGAATGAGATAACACATGTAAAGTGCTTAGCACAGTGTCTGACACCATATGGATACTATATCTTAGCTATTGTTATTTTTAAATGTATCAAAGGACGTAGTAAGTCATAAGGTGATATATGCATAGATACACATAAGTGTGTATAAATGTATGTGTGTGTGTGTATGTATGTGCTGCTACATCTGTTGGCAGCCAGAATGATGCACTAGGCACTTTTATCAGTTCAAATGTTATGAATGCAATCTCGTCAACATTTGTCATGCTGTGGCAGCACTTACCTATTTTTCTTAGAATATTATAGATTGACTTTTCACTGATGATCAAGAGAAGGGCATCTGCTGCTTTTACAGTTGAGAATAGTTTCATAAGATAAACTTTTAAACCATTATTCCTATAAAACACAATTATTTCATTTGTTTCCCTAACGTACAATGTTGTCATGAATAATGAGAGTTCAAAACATCAAGTTTGTGTTCAGAGAAACCAAAAGAAGCAATCTGTTTTCTGACTCATGATAAATGAGTATAATACCTATTTCTAACTTCCTTCACAAGGCTTCTGAAAAGGTTATTAAGAATGAGGCTTGGAGGCTTCAGAGAAAAGATCTGAGTATCACTGCCATACAGGTCTTTTGCAAAAGAAAAGATGAGATTTGTAACTGAAATGTATGTAGAGGTGCTTTTGCCTTGCATTTAAAAATTCAAAGTACCAACTTTATGGAAGGCATCAGACCATGTGCTTTTTAACTTAACCACTGATTTACAACCTTAAGACAGTACTTATGATGTCTTGTATAATTCAATGAGAATAATTTTTCTTAATATTCAAAGATGTTTGGTATTAGAACAAGGATATTTGATTAGTATTTATGAGTTCCAAGTTTCTTGTTCCAGTACCAACCTGTTTTGTGAAGACATTTAGATGAAGCTGTATTTTAATAATTATGTGATAATTATTATGGATATGTTTTACATGATTACACATGTATAACCTATATTGAATTGCTTGCCTTCTCAATGAGAGGAGTTGGGAAGGAGGAAGGGAGAGAATTTGGAACTCAAAGTTTTAAAAACAAATGTTAAAAATCGTTTTTACATTTAACTGGAGAAAAATGAAATACTAAATAAGTTTGAAAATAAAATATTTATGAAAGGCCAAAAAAATAATTATGTGAGCACTCCCTCCACTAACAGACTGCCATCTCGCCACGGCCTCCTGTCCTGTGTGATTCTTGTCCATGCCCTTCTGCAAATCCTTCACAGCAGAGGTGACTGGCCCATAAAGTTTCCAAATGCAGCCCAAACCAGATTAAAATGTGACTGAGCAATATCTAATGAAATAAAAAGAAAACATAGATAACACATTTTAAAACTAAGTCAATACGTAGCCTCCAGCGATCCTTACATATGGATTAGTGGGCCCCATTTCTATCTGAGTTTGAGACTGCTGCTCAGAGGACCCAATTAGGGTTAAGAGTACCTTCCTCTGGTTCTTTTGGTACCTCAGGGCTACTTAACGAAATGAAGCACTTGAGTTACCTGTTGTCTCACATCCTTGCTACATGACTAGCTCCCTCCCTTTCCTGGTCAGATCACTGAATCTCAGAGTCACAACAGATTTCAAAGGTCATCTATGTGAATCAGGCCTATATTGTGTAGGGATCCCCTTTACAACCATCCTACTGAAAATCTGTCCACCTGATACTTAAAAACCTCCAACAAGGGCAGAGCCCACTGCCACCCAAAGCAGCTCCTTCCATTTTGTGATGGCTCCAAATGACTGAAAAAACTGTCCTTCCTTCAAACTGAAATCTACAACTTGTGCCCAATGCTTCTAGCTCTGCACCCAGTGGCCATGAAGATGTCTAATTCCTCTTCAAAATAACAGCCTTCAGATATCTGAAGACAGCTGAATATATTTAAATCCCTTCAACCAATCCTCACATGGCAGGATGAGGCACCCTCAGTTTATAGTTTTACTAGCTGCATGACTAGTGCAACTTCACTGAGACTCTTCCTCATCTGTGAGGGGGCAAGACTAGATTGTGCTCTGATTAAAACTCAACAAAAGATGTTCTTTCATCAGAAGCACAAACATTTTGTGGGAGCCTCACACCATAAGTGCTACTGTTCCATAGAGTTATCTAGGCAACTAATACAGAGAATCATATACGAGATGCGGCTTATCCCTGAACGACTTAGGTTATGGGTTCTCTCTCCAGTTTTTTTTCCCCATTCTCCAGTTTTTCATATTAAATTAAATTTTTTGCAAAAAGATGAATAATAGGTGCTATAGAATATTTATATATCATTTAAATCTTCCTGAAAGGAAATAATGAGCCATCTCAGTACTATAAATTGATTTTAATATCTTTTTTTCCAAGACCGAATATAGAGATGCAATGCTAATAATGTATTCTTCTGCTGTAATCTTGGGTGGAACACATCAAAATCCACTCTTTGAATTTTTTCTAAATAGTCCTCTAAAGCAACCTGAAAATGGAGAAGAGAGTTTAGTCAGTACATTAAAAACATTAATCATGTGAAAGAAACTTGAGAGAAATTACAGTGATTATATAATTGGCAGACAGAGATGGGGATATAGTGTTAGACCTGGCATCAGGATAACCTAAATTCAAAGCTTGCTTCACTGGGCAAGTCACTTAACCTTTCTCAGCCCTAGTTTCCTTATCTGTAAAATGGGAACAACACCTAACTCACAAGATTAGAACTGAATGAGTTAATATATGTAAAACACTTTGCAAACCTTAAAGCACTATATAATGCAAACAATTACGATGATAAAAAACTGTTTCCATGGTAAAAGAACCTCATATGCCCCTTCTTTCTAAAATACATTAATGAAAAAAATTTAATGTAAAAATAACACCAGTTATGTTTTTCTTTTATTCAACAAGTATTTATTAAATGTTTACTACATGCATGGCACTAAGGTAGGTACTGGGTATACAAAGACAAAAACAACAAAATTCCCCATACTCAAAAAAAGTCAGCCTTGATTCTACTTCAGGAATACTCCACTTATACAAATAATTTAATAAGAGACTCATCGCCAGTAGGCTAGCCACTGGATGAATTTTTTTGCCACAGAAATACATGAATCTATCTAAGGTATAAAGGGGTTGTGATTCTTGTTGATGGCAAAAGCACCCACAATGATAAGTCATGGATATTTTGAGGTACTGTAGTTAGAGCAAACTTGAATTTAACAAAAATCCTTTTTTGTTTACAATCTATAGAGTTCCTTTTCATGAAGTAATCAGCTAAGATGTGAATGCCAATGAGAATAACAATGTAACTACACAGAAGCTGTCTGACCTCATTGTTATAGCTAAATTATGCTTGAGTCTATGAAAAACAATAAAGGAAAAATGTCAGTCATGACAAAAAATGTGAGATGAAGGTCAATGAAGTCAATGAAATCTGGAGGTCAATTATGTTAACGAAAAAAGTTGGCAGAATAGATTATGATGAAAGATGGATCAGGTTTTCTCTATCATAAAGTCAGATAGGGATGGGAATCAGATCCATGAATTCTTTGGAACAGGGAACCCCCTCATGAGGAAACTCCTGTTACTGATGCAGATCAACACCTTCTTTGAAACTTTTTGCTGCTTGGGGCACTGAGTGATTAAGTGATTTATCTAGGGTCACAATGCAGTGATAGTGTCTGAATACAGACTGAAGCATACTTTTTTGTTTTCTTTCTTTTTCTTGAGGTTTTTCTTTTCTTTTTTTGGTGTATGTTTTCTTTCACAACATGACTGCTATGGAAATGTTCTGCATGACTACACATATATGACCTATATCAAACTGCTTGCTTTCTCAATGTGGGGGATGGGAGATGGGGGTAAAGAAAGGGAGGAAAAGAGAGAATTTGGAACTCAAAATTTTAAAAATAAAGGCTAAAAACTGCTTTTATATGTAACTGGGGAAAAATAAAATGCCCAACAAAAAAACAAAAAAGATAAATGAAAGTCCAAAGCAAAAAAAAAAAAAAAACCAAAAAAAAACACCACTCCTCATTCACACAGGCATACTTGGAGGCCCCTGTGTCCCCTGTTGGCTTCTTCCTGCTGTAGTAGCAATTTAGATTTGAAGATCTTTCCCACCCATTAATAGACCATGTGACCTGCTTATATCAAAGGAAGCCTAAGTCACATGTGGTGGGAGGAGTTTCCTGACAGGAAAAGGAAGTTATGTCACAGGAAATGCTGAGAAAGAGAGAGCGAGAGAGAGCGCAAGTGCGCAGTTATGGCTGCTAATGGCCGATGCTGTGATAGTTAGAGCTGAACAGGCTGACTTAGCTGTACTTTGAGTTTGTGTTTGGGGAAGACTCCAACAGGGGGTCAGAGAGGATTTGGGATGGCAAGGCTCCATGTTGTGATATTGTGTTTTAAGTTCCTTGCTGTTATATAAAGTAGGTTAACTGGCTGTGGGAGCTGAGCATTTGGTTATGGGATATGGCTCTCTGATGTCTGAATAAATGTTATACTTCTTCCACCTTTTATATGGAAAGTCTCTCATACTTTGCGATACAGAACCACACAGGCATATTCACGATTATCATCGATGTTGTGTTTATTGCCTTACTGATACACCTACCTAGCCTTGAGCCAAGGCTGCTGTCAGCTCTGGCAACTCTTGTGCACTTCGAGGCATACTGGGACTTCTCCCCCACCCCTGACAAGTTGCCAGGCTTTCTCCTGCCCAATAAATGGGAGGGGATGAAGAGGTCACTACCTGTTTACCATCCCAATAGGGACCTAATCCAAGACATTCTCCAGCTCAGTTGCTATCCCCAGGGCTTTTTTTTAATGGTCTCCTGATGCTGGTCCCATACCTCCATGTGATCCTTCTGCCTACAGTAAGCAGATTTCCTTGGGCCTTCAAAAGGTACATCTCCGTTTGGCATGAGGCTAAACCTCAAAGGAGGATTTTGAATATGCCTCCCTCAATGAACTTCTCTCCAATCAATTGATATTGCAGCTGGATTCACTGTTTATTGCTCCCAGCCTCTTACACTCACTCCAGCTACCTATACAGACCACCTCTGTTCCCCAGTCTCCATCTGCCACTGCCAGAGGCCTCTACCCACTTCTCTATCTCAATCTCTGGGGGAACCAACTACATTGTTCTCCAGCCTCAAGATTTGATTGCCCCCTTGCCTATTTCCAATCCTGACAAGCAATAGTAGATCACTACAACAATCCACTTCTTTGCTCTTAATCACTTGTTGCTCAATAGAGCTATAAGAAATCACAAAGCCATGCTAAATGGGCCTTCTAAAAATTTACATTATCTAATCTCAACTGGCCCACTAAAAATTTTATTATCTAATCTCACTACAGGAAGGCAAACATTCTATTCCTCATTAACTGATTCACTACCCCATTCTCAGTGGCTATTCCAAACCTTGTCTCTCTTCAAGCCTCCCAGAGCATCTGTCCTCTCAGTCAAAGGCTTTGCCTCAATACTTTAAAATAAAATATATAAAAAATTAGGCCATTTGCAACAGTTCCCTCTTCTCTCCTCTTCATCTCCCATCACTTAAAATTTTCCTTTTACTATCTCCTCCTTTAACTACACTTTCAGATGAAGAAATGGCCCTTCTCCTTGCCATGACAAAACTGTCTACAGCTGACCTTGATTCCATTTTATCCTGACTTTTCCAGTAAATTGCATACCTTACAACCCCATCACTCACACTCTCTTTGATCTTCAATTTTTCCTCATTTGCTTGTTCCTTTTCTGCTGCCTACAAGATGATCCAACCATCTTGGCTAGTTATCACCCTACAGGTATCCTTCCCTTTGTGGCAAACCTCCTTGAGAAAGCACTCTACACTCAGTGCCTCCACTTCCTCTTCTCTCACTCTCTTCTATACCCTCTCTAGCTTCTGACCTCATCATTCAACTGAAATTGCCCTCTCCAAATTTATCAGTGATCTCTTAATTGCTAAATCTCATGGGCTTTCCTCAACTTTCAGTTTCCTTAAGCATTCTGCTGCCTGTGACACTGTCAGTCACCTCCTCTTGAATACTCTCTCTTCAGAGCTTTGTGATACTGATCTCAATCTCCCAGTTCAATTGCTTCCTCAGCCTCCTTTGCTGGTTCTTCATCTAGGTTATAACAACTAACCTTTAATGTCTCCCAATGGTCTATCCTGAGCTCCCTTCTGTTGTTTTTCAATCATGTCCAACACTTCATGACCCCACTTGGGGTTTTCTTGGCAAAGATACTAGAGTGGTTTGCCATTTCTTTCTCCAGCTCATTTTACAGATGAGGAAACTGAGGCAAACAGGGTAGAGTGCCTTGTTCAAGGTCACACAGCTAGTAAGTGTCTGAGGCCAGATTTGAACTCAGGAAGGTAAGTCTTCCTGACTCCAGGCCCAGTACTGTGCCACCTCACTTCCTGAACCCCCTTCTAGTTTTGCTTTATACCATCTTGCTTGGTGATCTTATCAGCTCCCACGGGTTCGATTACCACTCATCCTTCAAGACCCAGTTTTAAATGCTACCTCCTCTCTGATATCTTCCTATGAAATCCCATAGCACTCTGAATTGCTTACTGTATTTTCAAACTATACTTCGTATTACAGTATAGTATTTTGTATCTCCGTCAAAATCCCTCTACACTTTAACAGCTAACTTAATGAGGGCTATGGCCAAGCTTCTAGTAATGTACCTTCCCAAAATTAACTAGACTGGCCTCTGAACAACCATTTGTTGCTCGACCTTTCTGGCTAAATGAATAAACTTTCCAGAGTTTGCATTTTACTAAAATAGCCTTCAAGAACTCACCTTACTAACACAATGAGAAAATAGGATTTTAGTGGAGGGTTTTACACATGGTAGGAGCTTAATCAATAGTTAATTGTGGTATATGAATGTAACAGAATATTATTACACCATATGAAATTATGTTTATGAAGAATTCAAAGCAGCACGGGAAGACATGAATGAACTGATACAAAATAAAGTAAATCTAACCAGGAAAACAGTATATACAATGACTACTACAATGTTAATAGAAAAAAAAACAGAAAAAAAGTGAAACTAAACACTGTATATTTATGATGAACAGGCTTGGTTTTGAAGAAAAAAACAGTAAGAAAGGATACCTCTGATTCTTTATTGCAAGAGTGTCGAATTAAATTACATATATTGTCTGACTCAATTGACAAGTTAGTTTTGTTGAACTGCTTTTTTTTTAATATATTTTTACAAGGAATGGCTATCTGGGCAGGGGAGAGGAGAGGAATATATTCAAAAACGGAGGTGATATAGAAGACAAAATATATCAATAAAATTTAACGCAAGAGTTGTTATTAATGAATGAAAGGAATGTACTTATTTAAATAAGCAGCCAGGTTGCTCAGTGGAGAATGCACTGGACCTAGAGTCTGGGACTTCTAAATTCAAATTCTGCCTCAGATACTTACTAGCTGTGCAATCTCTTAATCTTAAATTTAAACTTAATCTCTGTAATCTTAAACTTCACCTCGTTAAATTAAGCTCAACAAATATTTTCTAAATAGGAGACATGCTTTCTATATTCCTCACAACCTTCACTGGTACCTCCTCTAGTTTCTATCCCAGTTTATTGATATCCCTCTTAAAATACAGTTTCTAGCACAAAGCAAAATACTCTAGATGTAATCAAATCAGGAGAACAGTAGAAAAGGATAATTATCTCCCAGGCTCCAGGCACTAATTCTATTAATGCAGCCTATATTTTTTGGAAGTTATCTTACATAATTAATTCACAATCAATTAATCAACAATTAGCATATGCTAAGCACTAGGACATAAAGCTAAAAATGAAATAGCCTCTGCCCTGAAGGGAGTTACAATCTATTGGAAGAAGACAATATATACATACATAATTATATATAAAATAAAAATTAATTAAGGAGGAGAGGAAGTATAGCTACTGTAGGGACCAAGAAATGTCTCATGTAAAAGGTGTTGTTAAGAGCTGAGCTTTGAATAAGACGAGGAGGTCTAAGAGTCAAAGACGAGAGCAAAACACATTCTAGTCATGGGACCTAGACAAAGGCCTGGTGACAGGAGACAGAGCATCATATGTAAAATCTGTAGTGTTTCTTCTGTATTAAACAAGCTTAACCTACAATGTAAATAAATATAGTAGATTTTCCAAATCTAGGTATAAGTCTTTACATTTATTCCTATTGAATTTTACCTATTGGATCAGGAGTTCTTAACATTTTGTGTCATAGATCTCCTTTAGAACTAGTCTGATGGAATAACCTAGGGGGGAGCCAAGATGGCAGCTGGAAAGCAGGGACTGGCTTAAGCTCCCCACCAGGTCCCTCCAAACACCTATAAAAAATGGCTCTGAACAAATTCTAGAGCTTCAGAACCCATGAAATAGCAGAGGGAAGCAGGACTCCAGCCCAGGAAAGCCTAGATGGTCGCTGGGAAGGGTCTATCACATGAAGCTGGAAGCGGAGTGGAACAGAACCCAGAGTGGGCCATGCCAGAACCAACCAGACTGGAGCTGGGTGGAACAGGCCGTAGCACCCTGAATCAGTGAGCTGTGGCAGTTCCCAGACTTCTCAACCACAAACGCTAAAGACAACAGAAAAGGTTAGTGGGAAAAGCTGCTAGGACAGAGTGAAAGGAGTTTGAGGTCGGCCCCTGGGGGCTGCGGAGGTGGTACAGCTCTGAAGCTGCTTCCAGATCTATAGCTGCACAGTTGCTTCTGGACCCAGGCCCACCGGGTGGGAGGAATTAAGCAGCAAATTACAGCAGGAGTGCAAAGCCTTCTTTGCCCTCCCTGGATCTGGGCTGCAATCCTGGTTGGCAGTTCTTGGGGGAGAAGGAGCACTGGTGTGGCAGAGCTTGCTGTGTAGAAGTAGCTCTGAAAATAGCAGCGCAGCCCCTCAAGCTTGGGACAAAGTACTCTCTACTCTACAAGCAGTCATACCCTGACAAAAAGCACAAGGGTCAAGTAGTTGGCTGGGAACACGGCCAGGCAGAGAAAACAGTCTCAGATTCAGACTCAGACTTTGGAATCTTTTTTGGTGACAAAGATCAAAATATACAGCCAGAAGAAGTCAACAAAGTCAAACAGCCTACATCAAAAGCCTCCAAGAAAAATATGAATTGCTCTCAGGCCATAGAAGAGCTCAAAAAGGATTTGGAAAAGCAAGTGAGAGAAGAAGAGGAAAAATTGGGAAGAGAAATAAGAGTGATGCAAGAAAACCATGAAAAACAAGTCAATGACTGGCTAAAGGAGACCCAAAAAAATACTGAAACATATACTGAAGAAAACAACACCTTAAATAACAGACTAACCCAAACGGCAAAAGAGCTCCAAAAAGCCAATGAGAAGAATGCCTTGAAAGGCAGAATTAGCCAAATGGAAAAGGAGGTCCAAAAGACCACTGAAGAAAATACTGCCTCACAAATTAGACTGGAGCAAGTAGAAGCTAGTGACTTGATGAGAAATCAAGATATTATAAAACAGAACCAAAGGAATGAAAAAAAGGAAAACTGTGAAATATCTCATTGGAAAAACCACTGACCTGGAAAACAGATCCAGGAGAGATCATTTAAAAATTATTGGACTACCTGAAAGCCATGATCAAAAAAAGAACCTAGATATCATCTTTCAAGAAATTATCAAGGAGAACTGCCCTGATATTCTAGAGCCACAGGGCAAAATAGAAATTGAAAGAATCCACAGATCACCTCTTGAAAAAGATCCCAAAAAGAAAACTCCTAGGAATATTGTCACCAAATTCTAGAACTCCCAGATCAAGGAGAAAATACTGAAGGCAGCCAGAAAGAAACAATTTGAGTATCATGGAAACACAATCAGGATAACACAAGATCTAGCAGCTTCTACATGAAGGGATCGAAGGGCTTGGAATATGATATTCCAGAGATCAATGGAGCTAGGATTAAAACCAAGAATCACCTACCCAGCAAAATTGAGTATCATGCTCCAAGGCAAAATATGTACTTTCAATAAAAGAAAGGACTTTCAAACTTTCTCAGTGAAAAGATCAGAGCTGAATAGAAAATTTGACTTTCAAACACAAGAATCAAGAGAAGCATGAAAAGGTAAACAAGAAAGAGAAATCATAAGGGACTTACTAAAGTTGTACATGGAAAGGGGATGTATGGAATTCATGAGACCTCAGTAATAGAGCTGAAGGGAATATATATATATATATAGACAGAGGGCACAGGGTGAGTTGAATATGAAGGGATGATATCTAAAAAAATAAAATCAAATTAAGGGATGAGAGACGAATATATTGAGAGAGGGAGAAAGGGTGAGATAGACAGTCTTTTCACAACATGAATATTGTGGAAGGGTTTTACATAATGATACACGTGTGACCTATGCTGAATTGCTTGCCTTCTTAGGGAGGTTGGGTGGGGAGGGAAGAGGGGAGAGAATCTGGAACTCAAAGTTTTAAAAGCAGATGTTCAAAAAAAAAAAAAGTGTTTTTGCATGCCACTGGGAAATAAGATATACAGGATATGGGGCACAGAAATCTATCTTGCCCTACAAGAAAGTAAAGGAAAAGGGGATGGGGTGGAGTGGGGTGACAGAAGGGAGGGCTGACTGGGGAATGGGGCAATCAGAATATATGCCATCTTGGAGTGGGGGGGAGGGTAAAAATGGGGAGAAAACTGGTAATTCAAAATCTTGTGGAAATCAATGCTGAAAACTAAAAATATTAAATAAATAATAAAAAAATTTAAAAAAAGAACTAGTCTGATGAAACCTTGGGCTGCTTTTTCAGAATAATGCTTTTAAATGTATAAAATACATGGGATTTTAAGAGAAATATATTAAAATAAATGTTTCAGTTTTTACTTTTACTGTCTAAATTCATGGACCCTCTGAAACCTAACCAAATTTCTTGGAGGTCTGTGGAGCCCAGGTTAAGAACATGTGTATTAATTCATCCTATTTTTCCAACCTTTCAACCCAGATCTTTCTAAATCTTGATTCCATTTCCCAGCATAATAGTTATCTCCTCCATCTTTGTGCTGCCTACAAGTTTCAAAAGAGCATTGTCTTCATCTATGTCATTGATAAAAAGATTTTTCTTTAGACTGAGGACTTTTCTGTATTTAAGACCGATCAGCATTTACTATACCACTTCTTTTGTCAATCAATATGCAGCTGCATATCCATTCAAACAAACACAAGAGTACACAATACTACTTAAATTATAGATTTCTACCCCAATTTTACGGTATTTTACTAATGATCTGTATGTGTACTACATACATATGGTACATAGTTTACACATAGCTTGTCTCAAAACATAGCAATCTGTGAAATGATTAGAATGTTACTGTATATTATATTAAAAATTCCTTATAGAAAACCTATTACCAAATGCTGGGAAACAGAAGGAGGAACTGTTGATGCTTTAAAACATTCTTTAAGGAGACAGCTGTTTATTTCTTTATATACTACAGGAGAATCTTCATTCTCAAAACTTAGAAAACCAAAGAAAGATAAAAACCAAAAATAACCAACATTAGAGACACAAATTTGTAGTAACTTTAAAACATATGAGATCAGATTCCTTAAGTTCTGCAGCTCTGTCTGTTATTCTACTTACCGTCTGAAGAAAAGCAGGAAATGCTTTCACAGGAATACTTTTCTGGAAGGATCTGGCCTAAAAAGAACAAGGAGAGGAAATTGATTTGATGCAGAAATTCCCCTCAAAATAAATACTAACTCTTAAAGTGAACAAAAAGCTCCAACCCACACAAAACAAACCTATCAGAGAAATCACAAATCACAAAAATTGTAGGATTTCAGAACTTGGAAGGTAGTAACATTTCCTCTAGTTCAACCTGTAAGTAATCCAGAATCCCTTCTAGAACATTTCTGACTGAAATAGTGATAACACAGCCTTTGCTTAAACAGCCCTGAGACTGGGAAACCCACTGCCACTCAAAAGCAACCCGCTCCATTTTTGGACAGCTACAATTGTTAAGAAGTGTCTTTTCATACTGACACACTTTGTAATTTCTATTCACTTCCAGGCTAGATAAACTTCTCTGTTTAAGTATATCAATGAATGTTACTAGAGTTAAAAACTTCTTTAGCTATAAAACCCAGAGAAAAAGACGCCATGGTTTTAGGAAACTCCTTTTTGTTCTACAGACAAGCTTTGATATTTCTTATGATTTGTCTTTTCTTAGGCAAGTAATTTCTCCCCTCTGGGCCTTAGTTTCCCTATCTTTTAGATTAAAAAAAAAAAGCTAGACTCTATGATCGCAATAGAATGCCCTCCCAGCTTCAGTGTCCTGTATCCTAATTACAACATAATTTAGAATATAAAAAGAGCACAGGAGTCAGACTGTCATGTGTCATTTAATGGAATGATCACTTCTACAGGCAGAAAATCAAGAATGGCTTCATAGAGAAAGTGGTATCTGTGTTGGGCCTTAGGATTAAGGAGAATAACAGAAGAAGCTTCCTGTCCACATATGGCAGGTGGCGTGGGCAAAGACATAGGCAGAATGACAGCAGGTGACAGGTCATTGTGCAGTCTGGTCAGGATACAAAGTAAAGATGAGAGACAGAAAGACATAATGGAAAGACTGCTAAACTTGGGAGTCAGAAGATATGGGTTCAAATCTTACCTCAGATTAGCTGTGTGACTCTGGTGAACCAAATTTACCTCATTGGACCACTGCTTCCCAATTTTGTAAATGAGGAAGTGAGACAGCACATACAAAATGCCTTGCAAATATCAAGCGCTATATAAATGTCAGCTATTAAGGTATACAATTAAGGTAGACTTCAAAAGACTGATGATGAAGCATACACACCTCCGGCCTCCTGGCAGAGAAATGATGGACCAGATGTGTAAAATAAGACATATGTTTTCTGTCATGGTCAATATGTTGATTTATCTTGCTTAACTGTATTTATTAGTACAAGGGAAGTCTTGTAAAAAGAAGGTTACTATGTGGAGCATAAGGGCATGCGTGTATACAAAAAAGTTCAGAAAGGAGACACAAATAGGGTAGTTTTGTTATAACCTGGTTAAATTTAACATACATGTTTAAAAAAATAAAATTTACATAATAACTGTTCATGGTCCCACATATAATCTGCATTTGTGTTCTTTGTATATTGGAATATATAATATTTAACACTGGCACAGTGGGATAGAGCCCTGGGCTTTGGAATCAGGAAGGCTCATCTTCCTGAGTTCAAATCCAGTCTCAGACACTTACTAGCTGTGTGACTCTGAGCAAGTCACTTAACCCCATTTGCCTCAGTTCCTTATCTATAAAATGAGCTGGAGAAGGAAATGGCAAACCACTCCAGTATCTTTTCCAAGAAAACCTCAAATGGGATCATGAAGAGGTGGACATGACTGAAAACAATTGAGCAATACTGGAATATTTGTTTTTGTTTATGACTAAGTTCATAATTTTTTAAAAAGAAAAGAAAAAAGTAACACTAACTGGAGACTGATTATGGAGGACTTTGCCAGATAATGGGATGTATATTTTGTCTTTGAAACAATAGAAAGCTACTAAAGCTTTTAAGCAGAGTGGTAACACAATTAGACTTATGTATAAATATTATGTTGCGGTAAAAGAAATGCAAACTACAACAAACATACTTTTAAAAAAACCTTCCAAATAAATAAGAAAAGAAATGCAAGTTAAAATAACTAAGATTTCACACTTCACACCCAGCAAATTGGCAAAAGATGATAAAAGAAGTAGTTAATATGGGAGGAGCTATAGGAAAATAGGTACATTAATATATTATTAATAGAACTGTGAAACTGTTCTGTAAAACAATTTGGAATCTTTCTAAAAAAGTCACTAAAGTGTTCAAACCATTTCACCAAATGATCCCACTGCTGGGCATATACTACAAGTGGGTCAAGAACAGAAAGTCACCAAATACAGCAAAATATTTATAGCATCACTTTTTGTGGCATCAAAAAGCCTGAAACAAAGTGAAGGCCCATTGACTAGAGAACAGCTGAACAAATTATGGCATATGAATTATTACTATAACATAGAAAATGACAACTTTGAGGACTTCAGAGAAACAAGAGAAGACTTGTATAAAATGATGGAGCATGAGGTCAGGAGAACAAACATACACAACGACTAAAAATGTTTTCTGATAAAACAGAGCAGATACTTGAGGGGAACCTACAGAATTTAAAAAAGTTTGTTTGCTTGTTTCCCAAGTCAGGGAAAACGTCTGCTCAACTCAGGGTTGAAGAAAATAAGTCAGTAGAAAAGGTGCTATTAGGTAGACCAGAGTCATTCAGGAATATTACTAATTGAGCAAAGTCATGAAGTAGTCAGGTGGGATGGACTTGATAGCATAGGTACAGGGAATTCAGCCACAGAGAGAAAATGATATGTCTTACCTGAAATGAGATGAATAAAAGGATAAACATAAAGACATATACTTTAAGGAAAAGGGGAGGACAGAGAGAATTAATGCCAGCTCTTGAGAGTAAGGTTAAAGTGGTTAAAACTAGGAGCTTGAAGAGAATAAAGAACAGCTTCCAAAGAGAGCTATATGAAGGGTCACTCAATACAAGATGAATCTAAAGAATTCCAAGCAACAGATACCAAAACAACATTCTAGAAAATACTATATCTAGGGATTAAAATGTACTATATTCATTAGTCCAAAAAAGGAAACTTACGTGTTTTAAATGAAGATGTCCCTGGCTGGCAATGTCATAAATTACATCCCTCACATTTTTATCTTGATTCTTACGTAAAAAATCTTCTTGTGAAACACCATGCTGTAAAAGAAAACTCAGATTAGGGTGTTCTTAACACACCTAAATCTAATTTACCAGCCATAAAAAAAACTCCTGGGATAATAAGTGGGTAATTATCCATCATACAATAATAACTTTACTGCTTCAGTGTGAAATCAATGAACAAGAAGACTATATTAGCAACAAAGAAGAGAAAAGACAACAGCAATTTCTTTCACAAAACTTAAAGCTTATATTACATTTTTTACAAATTAAAATGCTTTTGTTAATTTTAAATGTATTTTTCCCTCTTAACTACTTGTGAGCAGCCTTCAGAAAAAGCTGACCCACTAGAAAGATTTCTCTGACTACCTGGGGTAAGGGAGACAAGACACATGGAGATAACAGTCCTTCCTCACTTCACCATCATCACCAACAACAAATGCCTGACAGGATAAAACTCTGATTTGAGGATATGTATGGGATGACATGGAAAGAAGTATGAAGTATGTTTTTTATTTTCAGGCTGAGTCAATTGTTTTTGTTGAACATAAAACTAAAGAAAACTCGCATTACATTCATATTTAAAATTCTTATGGCTTTCAGAAGAGAAAACATTTATTTTCAGTTTGAAGTTTATTGTTAGCTTCCTTTTGGATTTTCTTACCAGCATGCAAATGTCCATGGGAAGAAACACCTTTCTCCTACTAATATGATAGGGAGTTGCTCTCAAGCAGGTGACAATGCCTTGTGCTTTCCCAATATGACTTGCAGCATGATCTGCATGGAGGTCCCTTATACCTATTATTTTTTTTAATTAAGAACAAAGTTGGTTAGCTTTATTTACATGCCCTAAGTTTACAGGCAGTGTATATATTTTATGTCTGAAAAGACTACAAACAGACTCAAAGCATAATCACACAAAAGGCGCAAAGCAGATGACCATTTTACCACATAGCGGGTTTTAAAATTGAAACAACTTAATAAGAAGTTTCCTAAAATTATGATGGAACAAGAGCATGTTTAAAATTTAATTACCTATTAAGAATTTTATACCAATCTTTCCATTCTCTTCTTTTCAGCACAGTATGATCTCATTCTAAGGAATGTGCTTTGCAAATAAACAATTCTATTCTTTACTCTTTTCATTATTATAGTAAATGTCTCTGGGTGTGTTTTTAAGAGAAATAGAATAAAAATTTTTATTTCCTACTTAGAGTGCCATAATAACATAGTTTTCTTTAAAAAATAATTATAATACATTGTCCTTGGCCTAAAGAACTTACCAATTATAATAAGAACTCACTAATCTGGAAAATCAGGTCAGAGAAAAAATCCCACCTAAATTAGTAAGTAAAAAAAAAAACCCAATAAATTGCAAAAATATTTTAAGAAATGCTCTTCTATTGGCGGGGGGGGGGGGGGGGAGGGGAAGAGCCAAGATGGCAGCTGGAAAGCAGGGACTTGCTTAACCTCTCCCCGAAATCCCTCCAAACACCTGTAAAAAATGGTTCTGAACAAATTCTAGAGCTGCGGAACCCACAAAATAGCAGAGGGAAGCAGGTCTCCAGCCCACAACGGCCTGGAGGGTCTATCGCATGGTGCTGGGAGCAGAGCGCAGTCATGTGTAGGCTGCACCGGCCTGGAGCAGGCCTTAGGGCCATGAATCATTGAGCTGTGGCAGTTACCAGACTTCTCAACCCACAAACACCAAAGACCACGGAGCAGGCTAGTGGGAAAACTGCTAAATCAGTTTAGAAAGCAGTCCAGCCCCAGCCCTGGGTGTGGTGGACGTGGTGAGGCAGTGGTGATAGCAGCAGCAGGAAGCTCCTGTGACTATTTCCAGAGGTCCAGCTTCAGCTGCTTCCCGAGTCCCTGGCTCATACAGTGGGAGGAATCAAGCAGCAGACCAGAGCAGGAGTGCAGGGCTTGCTTTGCCCTGCTTGGATCTGGGTCGCAATCCTGGTTGGCGGTTCTTGGGGGAGAAGGAGCACTGCTATGGCAGAGCTTGCAGTGACAGTGGAGTAGGAGTAGCTATGAAAACAGCAGTGCAGCCCCTCAAGCTTGGGACAAAGCACTCTCTACTCTACAAGCAGTCATACCCTGACAAAAAACTCAAAGGTCAAGTAGTTGGCTGGGAACATGGCCAGGCAGCAAAAAAGGATGCAGATTCAGACTCAGACTCTGGAATCTTTTTTTGGTGACAAAGAAGATCAAAACATATAGCCAGAAGAAGTCAACAAAGTCAAAGAGCCTACATCAAAAGCCTCCAAGAAATATATGAATTGCTCTCAGGCCGTGGAAGAGCTCAAAAAGGATTTGGAAAAGCAAGAGAAGTAGAGGGAAAATTGAGAAGAGAAATGAGAGAGATGCAAGAAAACCATGAAAAACAAGTCAATGACTGGCTAAAGGAGACCCCCCCCCCCAAAAAAATACTAAAGAAAATAACGCCCTAAAAAACAGACTAACCCAAATGGCAAAAGAGCTCCAAAGAGTCAATGAGGAGAAGAATGCCTTGAAAGGCAGAATTAGCCAAATGGAAAAGGAGGTCCAAAAGACCACTGAAGAAAATACCACTTGAAAAATCAGACTGGAGCAAGTGGAAGCTAGTGACTTTATGAGAAATCAAGATATTATAAAACAGAACCCAAGGAATGAAAAAAAGGAAGACAATGTGAAATATCTCATTGGAAAAACCACTGACCTCTGTTTCAACAATCTGGCTAGCAGCTGTTGTGGGGGTGAAAGACCAACACAAGCCCAACAACAAGCATGCTACAAGCATGCTGCAAAAGCACAGGTTCTTTTGGTCTGCTTTAGTAAGGAAAGCAACATTAAGGGGTTGACAAGCCTACTTTAATTCAGCATACAAATACCATTCACTTAGTTCAGGGGAAAAAGCACCCTGAACTGCGGAGCAAAATACAAACATATTACAAACATTGACAGACAGACCTTGTCTGATTCAAATCCCAATACATAGTTACCAGAGTTTAACAAAGTCTCAGCATCTGGGTTACAAGCTGGAGGGCTCTTAGCTACAGCTGCCTGGAGTCTCCAAATCAGCAAGCCATCAAGAGTGAGAGCCCTGAGCAAATGGCTCTGTCTTCTCTTCTTAAAGCATTTCAGACGTCATCTGAATGACCAGAACTTAGGCTCCTGTGATTGGCTCTGGAGTTAGCACCTCCCCTTAGTTAGCCCTACCTTGGGTCCCACCCCAGTTACCAATCCACACCCACATAGGTTTTACACCTAATAGGGGTTTGGGCCTGGGGCTTAGCACCTAGTAAGACTCAATGAAATACAATGAACTACTCAAAGGAAACAAAAGCCAAACTCTTCAAGGGCACTTGGCTGAACTAAGTGCTAAGAGCCCATTTTGCTTACCAACACAACCTGGAAAATAAATCCAGGAGAGACAATTTAAAAATTATTGGACTACCTGAAAGCCATGATCAAAAAAAGAGCCCAGACATCATCTTTCAAGAAATTATCAAGGAGAACTGCCCTGATATTCTAGAGCCAGAGGGTAAGACAGAAATTGAAAGAATCCACCGATCGCCTCTTGAAAAAGATCCCCAAAAGAAAACTCCTAGGAATATTGTTGCCAAATTCCAGAGCTCCCAGATCAAGGAGAAAATACTGCAAGCAGCCAGAAAGAAACAATTTGAGTATTGTGGAAACACAATCAGGATAACACAAGATCTAGCAGCTTCTACATGAAGGGATCGAAGGGCTTGGAATATGATATTCCAGAGATCAATGGACCTAGGATTAAAACCAAGAATCACCTACCCAGCAAAACTGAGTATCATGCCCTAAGGCAAAAATATGGATTTTCAATAAAATAAAGGACTTTCAAGCTTTCTCAGTAAAAAGACCAGAGCTGAATAGAAAATTTAACTTTCAAACACAAGAATCAAGAGATGCATGAAAAGGTAAACAAGAAAGAGAAATCATAAGGGACTTATTAAAGTTGAACTGTTTTGTTTACATTCTTACATGGAAAGATGATGTGTGGAATTCATGAGACCTTTCTCAGCATTAGGGGAGTTGAAGGGAATATACATATATATAGACAGAGGGCACAGGGTGAGTTGAATATGAAGGGATGATATCTAAAAACATAAAATCAAATTAAGGGATCAGAGAGGAATATATTGAGAGAGGGAGAAAGGTAGAGATAGAATGGGGTAAATTATCTCACATAAAAGTGGCAAGAAAAGCAGTTCTGTTGGAAGGGAAGAAGGGGCAAGGTGAGGCAGAAAGAGTGAATCCTGCTCTCATCAGATATGACTTGAGGAGGGAATAACATACACACTCAATACACACAACTTACCCCACAGGAAAGTAGGGAGAAGGGGATAAAAGACGGGGGATGATAGAAGGGAGAGGAGATGGGGGAGGAAGTAATCAAAAGCAAACACTTTTGAAAAGGGATAGGGTCAAGGGAGAAAATTGAATAAAGGGGGACAGGATAGGACGGAGGGAAATATAGTTTGTCTTTCACAACATGAGTACTGTGGAAGTGTTTTATATAATGATACATGTGTGGCCTATGTTGAATTGCTTGCCTTCTTGGGGAGGGTGGGTGGGAAGGGAAGAGGGGAGAGAATTTGGAACTCAAAGTTTTAAAAGCAGATGTTCAAAAAAAAGTTGGGTTTGCATGCAACTGAAAAATAAGTTATATAGGGAATGGGGCATAGAAATCTATCCTGCCCTAACAGAAAGTAAGGGGAATGGGGTGGGGTGGGGGGTGACAGAAGGGAGAGCTGACTGGTGAATGGGGCAATCAGAATATATGCCATCTTGGAGTGGGGGTGAGGGTAGAAATGGGAAGAAAATTTGTAACTCAAAATCTTGTGGAAATCAATGCTGAAAACTAAAATATTAAATAATTTTTTTAAAAAAGCATTACATAATAGAGACCTAACAGTTTTATGTACAATCCTCTCCTGTTCCATAATAAACATGGAAATGTTCATTTTATTTGATGTTTGTTATGTGCAGAATAAAAATAAAATAAAATGGAAAAAAAGTTAAAAAAAAGAAATACTCTTCTATTACTTGTAAGTACATATAAAAACATTATTAACAAGGCACAAAGAAGAGCATAAACCAAATTATGGGTCTTTGAAAAATCTGATAAAAACACTTTATTGATTAAGTTGAGATGTAACATTATAAAGTAGACAGAGTCAAGATGACATGGATTCAACTCCTTCCTCTGATAGGTATAGATTTAACTTCTCCATGTTCCAGGCAACTATGACTGTAAGTTAGGAATGAGCTGCTGATTCACATTGACAAAAAATCCATTTTTCCCCTCAAAAAAAGATCAGTCACTAATCATTTATAATGAGCAGATTGCTAACTACAAACAGAAATGATGATGCCAAAGCACTTTTACAAGTGCTTTAACATTTGTTGGTCTTAAACTACTGAAAGGCTATTCTGGCAATTTGTTCAGCAAACCTTTTTCTCTATAGACAATACTAAGATATATACTTTATTACTAACTCTACTAGAATTCTTAACTAGAATAAAACAAGTTTTATTGGAAAGAAATATCAAGAGGAAAGTGCACATACCCAATACTTCCAGTGTCAAGTAGAGAAGAGAACTTTGCGTGTTTTCAGCATATGTTTCTAGTTCTTGGATGTTTCGATATGTTTTGTCATCCAAATTTTTTTCCTAGAGTCAAACCACAAATATAAACAAAGTTTGCTAAACCATCAGTATTTTGTTTTCATTCTAAGTAGTTAATAGTAAAGAATAAAAATTACATTTAGCTCACAACTCAGGAATAAAAAAAAAAGAATTTAAAGCTTCTTTCTGGTCAAAATCATATATACTTGCCCCCATAACAATACATGCACAATTATTTCAATGTACAAATCACCATGACAATACAGGGCTTCATTTCTATTTCTTTCTAAAGATCAAGAGATGAAGAAGAGTAGAAGTTTTAGGAAGTTTTTTTGGACAGGGAGAG
Source organism: Trichosurus vulpecula (assembly GCF_011100635.1). Taxonomy (NCBI): domain Eukaryota; kingdom Metazoa; phylum Chordata; class Mammalia; order Diprotodontia; family Phalangeridae; genus Trichosurus; species Trichosurus vulpecula. Next base: position 152,879,879 of record NC_050573.1, read on the forward strand.
AAGAGGAAAGGCAAACCATAAATATATGAAGAGGAAAGAGACAGGGTTCTAAAAATGATATGAAAAAATTTAAATGGTTATACTTAGAACTGTATTATGTTTAAAGAATAAAACATATTTGGAAAACAGAAAACTACAGCCACTGGTAGCTTACAGTAAGCACAACTAACTATTCTAAAAACATACAGAAAATAAAAATATAGATTGAATAAAGCCAGCTCAACTAATATAAATAAGATAGAGTGTGGGCCTTGTTAAGCTATGTCAATTCAGTTACTTGGTCAGCAAAAGTACAATTTACACAATAACAACACTGTAAAGAAAATCAACTTTGAAAGATTTAATTATTCTGATCAATGAAATGAAGAATCACAATTCCCTAAGATGGATGATAGGCTCAAGGTATAGAATGAAACACATATTTTTGGACATGGACAACATAGAAATTTGTTTTGCTTGACTCTTCTTATAGCTAGTTACAAGTGTTTTTTTAAATTTTTTAATGGATATAGAGGGGTGGGAGAAGGTGGTTAACATTGGTAGGTGAGGGAAGGGGAAAGGAGGAATAGGACAACTTTGAAAGATGTATGCTGAATTTATTATATGCTTAAAGAAAAAAAAAGCTTACATGTAATAGAGTTGCAGTTTTATATACAATCCTCTTTTTAGGTTCTACTTTATATATGGAAATTAAAAGGCATTTTGTTATGTTTGGAATTTTAAAAAACAATTTAAATAACAAAAGTTACTTGGTTATTATACGGCGCTAATGAAGCCAAGGTTGCAGACCTAATCCCAGAGAAGGTCTAACACTGAAAAAACTCCTAAACCCCATCAACCATTTCACAAAATGCAAAACACACAAGGACTAGGCAAACACACATGGAAGATTCTGCACAACTTATTACCATATTTGGAAAAAACTTTCTTTGTGTCCAACTGACTCAGAGGATTGTATCTTTTAGTGCTGTTTTTACAAGAGAAGAATACATTTCCTCAGTTGACATTTGGTAATCAGTAAAACAGACCTACTTTGAGATCATTACTATTAGGGGAACCACTAGTGGTAAGCATAAGTTGTTTCTAATCAAATACCTATGACTCAATAGTAACTATAACAATATAGGAAACATCAGATTAGGAAAAACCTTCAACTGAGTGTCAAAATAATCTAGATCTGTTCTTGCCCCCTAACAACGATTGTGACCCTGAGCGATTATTTAATTGTACTTTACTTCAGTTTTTCTTATTTATTGTTCAAAAAGGGATAAAAACATCTGAGCAACACCAACTTCATATGGGTATTCAAGACATTTTTTAAAAGATAAATGTCACGTGCTCTGGGCTTCTCAGCAGAAAAATATACTAATAAAGATATCATTAGTAATTACAGGAACAATAAAATATAAGTTAAAGGGAAATTATAGTTACTTCAAGAAACCTATTTTTGCTTTCATAATTTATCAATCAAAATCATCTTTTTCAATGTGAAAGTTATTTCTTCAATTAGCTATGTTTTACTTTAAGAAAACTGTATAGACAAAAATCTAGATCTCCAGAAGTAAGATTCAACAAGCATTTACTGAGCATCTAATGTACTGGCCACTAGGAATACAAACGCAAAAACCAAAAATAGTCCTTGACCTAAAGGACTTTGTTTTCATTTAAATTGAAGATTGCCTTTAAATTGCAAGTTACCCCAAGAGCATTTCAAATAATTCAATTTACAGCACTATTTTTTAGTTATATCAAAAATTACATTTACAGTTTTTCAGGTATTAAGAAAAATATATATGAGTACTGTGGAAGGGTTTTGCATAACGATACACGTGTGACCTATGTTGAATTGCTTGCCTTCTCAGGAGGGTGGGTGGGGAGGAAAGAGGGGAGAGAATTTGAAACTCAACAGTTTAAAAGCAGATGTTCAAAAAATAAAAGTTGTTTTTGCATGCAACTGGGAAGTAAGATATACAGGCAATGGGGCATAGAAATCTATCTCGCCCTACAAGAAAGTAAGGGAAAAGGGGATGGGGGAGAGTGGAGTGACAGAAGGGAGGGCTGACTGGGGAACGGGGCAATCAGAATATATGGCATCTTGGAGTGGGAGGGAGGGTAGAAATGGGGAGAAAATTGGTAATTCAAAATCTTGTGGAAATCAATGCTGAAAACTAAAAATATTAAATAAATTTTTAAAAAAGAAAAATATATTCAAAATCATACACGTAGGTAGGGATTATTTCCTGATAGCCAACTGTTAATCTGGCAAAGCAGAGGGTAACAATCAGCTGCCTTGTCAGCAGCCCGAAAATCTTGAAAAGGAGGGAAAGTTCAAGATATGGGAATAATTTATATAGAATAAGTTTTATATGTAGGGCACACAACTGTAACCAAATTTTGATAATTTTCAGTCGGTAGCTTTGTTTTTTTCCTTTAACTGTCTAGCTTGGCAATATATTTAGGAATGCTTAGCAACACTTTTTTAGAGAAAGTTAATAATCCTTTTTTACCTTTTGACTAGACTGATTTGTCAGGGGCAAGCATCAAACACACACCAAAAATACAGAATAGGCAAAATCTTTTCAATCTTTCTTTTGAACCAGGAAGAATTGTTCCCAGGGTCAGTCATTAGAGGTCCCAGAAAAAAGAATTATTTAAATGGCAGTTTCTAAGACCCTGATTTCAATTCAATTTTATACATACTTGTTAAACAGCTACTTTGTGCAAACACCTATTCTAGGTGGTAGGGATGCAAAGTCATAAATGAAAAAGACCCTGTACTCAAGAAACTTCCATTCTTCTGAAGAGATATATGTAAAAAGACAAGCAAGCAAACACAGGAGAATCTAAACAGAGAGATTGAACATAAACAACTAGTTAAGAAAAGGCTTCCCATGGAGCTGGTACCAGTACTAATCCCTGAATAAAGCTAAGGATATAAAGAGGCAGGGATGAGGATGGAGGGCATTCCAGGCATCGGGGACAGGCTGTACAAATGCATGAAGGCAAAAGATGGAAAGTTATAAAAAGGAGGGATACAAAATTCAGGGAATAGCAAGTAATCCAAACTGACTGAGACCCAGTGAAGAAAGGGGAGTGATATATAGTAAGGCTAGAAAGGGATGCTGGGCTAGATTATAAAGGGATTTAAATATCAAGCAAAGGAGTTTTATATTTATCCTAGAGACAACGGGAAGTCATTGAAGGTTCTTGAGCTGGGGACATAATCAGATGCACTTTTCTTTTTCAGTTTAACATTCATCTTATTAACAACACTTTCACCATATGCTACATAAATGCATAGAACAAAAACAGGTTTCATGGGCACAACAGATAGAAACAACATGGTGGAGGCAAGATGGCAATCACAGGAAAGAACCTGAGGCAAAGACATTTCAATGCATTCTAAAACAGTGAAAAAGCTATGATGAGGAGAGATGATATAGAATAATGAAGAAAGGAAATCTGCATTGATTACAATGAAACATACTTTTTCTTCTTTTTTTTTGGAGGGGGAGGCAAGACAATTGGAGTTAAGTGACTTGCCCAAATTCACACAACTAGTAAGTGCCAAGTGTCTGAGGTTGGATTTGAACTCAGGTCCCCCTAACTCCAAGGCCAGTGTCTATTCACTGCATCACCTAGTTGCCCCCATTCAGATACACTTTTAAGATTAGTCTGATAACCATGTGAAGGACAGACTGGAAAGGAAATAACTGCTTCGGCAGAGAGATGATCAATTGGGAGGCAATAGTCAAGGTGACGGGTGATGAGTACCTGAATCAGGGTGACAGAAAGGACAGATACAACAGATGACACACTGGCAGAATCAATGAGACATGGCAAACACCGTACATGAGAGAAGAGGTAAAGGACACAACTGGAGACCTCAACACGGGTAAATGGAAGGATGAGGGTACCCACAACAGAAAGAGAGAAGTTCCAAAGGAGAAGAAGTTAAAGGCAAAAGAAAACAAGTACCATTTTAACATGCTGAGTGTGAGAAGCACTGAGATATTCAGGTAGAGCGGCCAGCGAGCAACTGATGATGTGAAAACGGGAGAAGGGTGATATGAGCTCAGAAAAGAGATGGGGACTAGATATGTGAATCTGGGAGTCATCTGCATAAAGATGATAGTTGAACCAAAGGAAGCAGATGAGATCACCAAGAAAGTGTGTAGACAGGGAAAAGATGAAGATCCAGTCTACCCAAAGTTAGGGGGCAGGATGTGGAAGATAATCCAGCAGAGGAATACGAGAAGGAAGGTCAGACAAATAGCAGGAGAGTCAGGAGAAAGCAGGGTCATGAAAGCCATGGGAGAAGAGTATCTAGGAGGAGCAAATGGTCACTACTGTCAAACACTGCAAGGGGACAAGAAAAATCAAGCCTCTGAAACTGCTACACGCTATTACATATATGAAAAGGGACTGTCTTATTTCTGGCTCACAATCCTTCACTTTCTACTGTCCATAATGTTAGGAAATGTTATGCCTGAAAAATTAATTTTTTTTTAGATTTGGTGATAGAGGACCATCCTGTATATGGAATCTGTTACTAGAGCTACAACTATATAGATCTTGCATACCGAACCTCTTACTAGTGCTACAGCTGCATATTTGTGAATGAATTTTTTTTCCAGATTAACTCAATTTAATTTTTTATAGTACCACTGTGAAAAGGAGACTGATGAGAAAACCCAGACGACGAATCGGAAAACGTAGATGTTTCAGCCTAAACCGCAGAGCAGTTTGGAAGCAGAAGTGAACCTAAACCCAGTTCCGCTGACTCAGTACAGATGGGGCTCCCATCAACTTTGACTGTTAAACTGTTGTTGCATCTGTGCTTCTATTGTATTACTGGGTCACAGGCTAGTAATGGAGGATGGAACATGATTATGTATATTAAAGTGGTGAGGGGGTTAGGGATGATCGTTCTCGTCAAGTCCATATAGACTGAACTCCCCCACAAAAATCCAATTTACATAGACACTGAAATGAAGATTGTGGCATTTTCAACTTACTCTTTCATCAATGATTTTCATAAGCCATCTTTTCGTTAAATTATGTCTCCTGACTGCCTAAAAAAAGAGAAGCATTTTTAAAATCCTGACAAAAAACTTGTGAAAACCTGAATGAAATAAATCCAACAAAAACAGTGCTCAAGGGAGCAACGTTTGCAATGGTGCATTATTAAAGAAACAGCAGTGCTAGAAAAGACAACAGGGAAGAAGAAAACGTCAATGGAAAATATTTCAAAGCATTTCCAAGTGAAGAATTTTCCTAGTACTTTTCCACTAACTGGCTGCTTCCTTGAACTATTTAATAATTTAAATGGTTCAATTGCTATTAAACACCGCCCCCCCCCCCAAAAAAAGGCTTTTTTATTTACCTGATGCACCCTGGCTTCACTGTAGCTGGTATTTTAAGGCTATTCTGTCATTAAGTACTTCACTTCTAAAATATACAGATGGTCTCTGAAGAAAAAACTATTTCTTTAAAAATGAAAATAGCACATCCTAAAGGACCAAAAGAAAAATATGAATTATGAATCACTTCATTTTACCTATACAAAGGAGTTTAAGTACTTTCTAGCCAAAGATCATTTTGATAATTAATTCTTTTTTCAAGTTGCTTCTCCTCTAAATGTATTAATGTCCTTCCTTCCAAACTTGATCTATTCTCACTGTGGTCTAAGTGGCTGTCGTGGAAGACACTATCTCACTGATGCATTCTCATAGTGATTAAGAGAATAGACAAAGCTAAGGCCTGCGGAACACTCTTTTCTTTATTTAAAGTTCTTAACACTTATAGGTTAATATTTTCCCATAGCCAAGAATAAATTTTAAAAGCACTGACCTCTTATTTAAGTTTGCTCATGATATATGCTAAAGAGATGTGTATGTTGTGAGACAGGCCCATGCAGCTGGCACAAACCTTCCAGGGAACTGTAGTGCTGGGGCCCAGAAGTTACAAGGACCCTTGGATCACAAGAGTCATTTCAAGAGCTCCCACTCTCATCCTACTGGGACAGAGAGAATAAACCTTTCCAAATGGGTTCAACTCCTGCTGGTTTGGGATTCATTAGCCTAACCCCAAGTTATAGTAACTCTGTCTTCATTTGGAGGAAGTAAACAATAAATATTTTTAAAAACAAATTTAGAATATAGCAATTACAAGTAACTTTGGGAAATTACAGAAAGAGAAATAAAATCCCTGACTATGCACAATTACTTAAACTGGAAATTTAAATTTATACACAAATTACCTCCAAAATGCATTCAATAGGAGAATTCCTATATGGAATATGTATAGCAATTGTGTTTTAATAGTTCTATTCCTAATTCTACTATTGAGCTACCACCATCACCAGTTTGACTTGTGTAATGTTTTACAGTTTATAGAACACTTTCACAAATATTTCTTCATCTTCACAACAACCCTGTGAGATAGGTAGGGTAAGCATCTTCCCTATTTTATAGATGAGAAAACTGAGGCCAAGAAATTAAGTGACTTCTCCAAGGTTACCGCTAGAAAGTGTCAGGGTCTGGATTAGGTGCCAGATCTTCTGACTTCTAGCCCATAACTCTTTCAACTACAAGGAAGAAATTGAACAATGATAAGGGCAGACTCTGGTATCTGGGCAATATATCTTCACTGCTTCTATGCTACAGTTTCAAAAAGAACCTGACATTCTACTGAGGAACAATGAAAAGGTTTAGAACAGCTACAAATGAGAATATGTAAAGTGCACCTAGGCAGTACAACTACCCTGAAAGCTAACAATTTCTTCCAGATACTCAGAATAACCTTCAAAATTAGTTACATTGCAAAGCTGAAGAAACAATCATGATCACAGTTTAAGTTGCTCTAAAGAAAACTTTGATAAGCTGGTAACTATAAATTGGTACAAAGGGTAACATTTTATTTTCTACTTCAGATACATCCTCTAGCTTTCTAAGAAAGGCACATACAAGAATGATTCGCCTCCTAAAACAAATTCCCATCTCCACTACGTTTTCAGAAAAACTGACAAAGGCTAGAGCATTCTATATAGTAGCCCAAGCATGAGCTAACAAGTATAAGGAGTCTGCTAGAGGCTGAAGAGTCAGTGCTTTATTGGGAACTGATTCCAAGGGTGGGGAACCTGCAGCCTCAAGGCCACATGTGGCCTTCTAGGTTCTTCGATGTGGCCTTTTGACTGAGTCCAAGTTTTACAGAACAAATCTTTCTATTAAAGGGATTTGTTCTGTGAAGTCTGTATTCAGTCAAAGGGCCAGACGTGAGGACAGAGGGTCACACGTGGCCCTGGACCCACAGGTTCCCCACTCCTGCAATAGGCTGTTTCTTAGAAAGACATAAATAACAATTAATCTAATACCTACAGTTTCCCATCATTTTTTCTTCTCAGTCCCCTGGTATAGGAAGACCTAGTTTTCTACTCCTTAGTGAGACATCAGAACTATGGCCTGCCCTTGATGGTGATTAGACCTGAAAAAATTTGTGCCAATGTTACTTCTTTTGTAGAACATACATCTAGTGATTACATTGAAGTGTAATCACACTTTAATCACATTAGAGGTAAGTAATACAAGTCACTGGAATTTCCTTTCTCTTTACATCATCTGTGAAGTTACTCAACTAGGGGTTCCTATGTATTAAATGTGGTATATAAGAAACTGCTGCTAGATGGTGCAGTGGATAAAGTACGGGGTCTGGAGTCAGACCAGAAGGACCAGAGTTCAAGTCTGACCTCAAACACTTAACAGCTGTGTAACCCTGGGTAAGTCACTTAACCCTTGCCTAAAAGTGGAGAAGGAAATGGCACACCACTCCAGTATCTGCCAAGAAAATGCCATGGACAGGTCCACGAGGTCCCAAAGAATTAGACACTACTGAACAGCAACAACAACACAGAGCTGCTCAATGCAGAAATGTTCAAGTAGCCAGTAGTGAACACAAATAGATACTTGGTTATTATAGAACCTGAACCCATAGATTTCCTCTGTATGGTACCTAGAATTCATCTTTAAACAGACAGTTTTTTTTAACTGAATAAAGTGGCTCCTGTCAAATAAATGATGAAAGCAAATTAGTCCTATCATAAATAACTAGCATATATTTCAACCTACCAAAGTCAAGTATGGGATCAAAAAGCTTATAAAAGGTGATAATGAACAGAGTATGAAAAATGTTTCCCAGGGTTTAAACTCTACAACCAAGCAACTGGTGCAGAATCGCTGAAAGGGACCTGATGGGCCATCTGGTTCAATTCCTACTTCTAAAAGAATCCCCATTACAACACACCCAACAAGTAGTCATCCAGCCTGTCTGAAGACCTTCAATGGGGGAGGACCCTAGTGCCTCTCAAGAAAGCTCATTCAAATTCTGGATAACTCTGTTGGGATCTTTTTTTTAAAAAATAATATTATACCTGGAGTAATAAGAAGATGGCGGCTGGTAAGCTCGGACTAGAGTGAGCTCCGTACCCGAGTCCCTCCAAAAACCTATAAAAATGGCTCTGAACCAATTCTAGAACGGCAGAACCCACAGAACAGCAGAGGGAAGCAGGGCTCCAGCCCAGGACAGCCTGGATGGTCTCTGGGTGAGGTCTATTCCGCACGGAGCTGGGAGCTGGGAACGGAGTGGAGCAGAGCCCAGCCTGAGCAGTGTGGACCATCCAGACCAGAAGCCGGGCGGAGGGGGCCCTAGTGCCCTGAATATGTGAGCTGCGGCAGTTATCAGACCCCTCAACCCACAAACACCAAAGACTGCGGAGAAGGTTAGTGGGAAAAGCTGCGGGAGTGGAAGGAGTTGGAGGTTCGGCTTCCAGCCCCGGGGGCAGTGGAGGTGGGGCAGCTACAGCTGTTGTTACTTCCAGCTCCAGGCCCACCTGGTGGGAGGAATTAAGTGGCGGATCAGAGCAGGAGTGCAACAGCCTGCTGAAGATCTAAGCCCAGTCTGGACTGGGGGTCCTTGGGGAAGGAGGAGTGCGGCTCTGACAGAGCTGGCACCTCCCCCCCAAATGTAGAACATAGAACTCGTAAGTCTACAAGCAGTCATACCCCACTGAAAAACTCAAGGGTCAAGTTAGTTGGCTGGGAATATGGCCAGGCAGCGAAAACGCGCCCAGATTCAGTCTCAGACTTTGGATTCTTTCTTTGGTGACAAAGAAGACCAAAACATACAGCCTAAAGAAGACAACAAAGTCATAGAGCCTACAACCAAAGCCTCCAAGAAAAACATGAACTGGCCCCAGGCCATAGAAGAACTCAAAAAGGATTTGGAAAAGCAAGTTAGAGAAGTAGAGGAAAAATTGGGAAGAGAAATGAGAAGGATGCGAGAAAACCATGAAAAACAAGTCAATGACTTGCTAAAGGAGACCCAAAAAAATACTGAAAAATACACTGAAGAAAACAACACCTTAAAAAATAGACTAACCCAAACGGCAAAAGAGCTCCAAAAAGCCAATGAGGAGAAGAATGCCTTGAAAGGCAGAATTAGCCAAATGGAAAAGGAGGTCCAAAAGACCACTGAAGAAAATACTACTTTAAAAATTAGATTGGAGCAAGTGGAAGCTAGTGACTTTATGAGAAATCAGGATATTATAAAACAGAACCAGAGGAATGAAAAAATGGAAGACAATGTGAAATATCTCCTTGGAAAAACCACTGACCTGGAAAATAGATCCAGGAGAGATAATTTAAAAATTATTGGACTACCTGAAAGCCATGATCAAAAAAAGAGCCTAGATACCATCTTTCAGGAAATTATCAAGGAGAACTGCCCTGATATTCTAGAGCCACAGGGCAAAATAGAAATTGAAAGAATCCATCGATCGCCTCCTCAAATAGATCCCAAAAAGAAATCTCCTAGGAATATTGTAGCCAAATTCCAGAGCTCCCAGATCAAGGAGAAAATACTGCAAGCAGCCAGAAAGAAACAATTTGAGTATTGTGGAAACCCAATCAGAATAACCCAAGATCTGGCAGCTTCTACATTAAGAGATCGAAGGGCTTGGAATGCGATATTCCGGAGGTCAATGGAGCTAGGATTAAAACCTAGAATCACCTACCCAGCAAAACTGAGTATCATGTTCCAAGGCAAAATATGGAGTTTCAATAAAATAGAGGACTTTCAAGCTTTCTCAGTGAAAAGACCAGAACTGAATAGAAAATTTGACTTTCAAACACAAGAATCAAGAGAAGCATGAAAAGGTAATCAAGAAACGGAAATTGCAAGGGACTTACTAAAGTTGAACTGTTTTGTTTACATTCCTACATGGAAAGATGATGAGTATGATTCATGAGACCTCAGTATTAGGGTAGTTGAAGGGAATATGCATATGTATATATATATATATATATATATGTGTGTGTGTGTGTGTGTGTGTGTGTGTGTGTGTGTGTGTGTGTGTATTTGTGTGTGTGTGTGTGTGTGTGTGTGTGTGTGTACGTACACACACACATATATAGACAGAGGGCACAGGGTGAGTTGAATATGAAGGGATGATATCTAAAAAGATAAAATCAAATTAAGGGATGAGAAAAGAATATATTGAGAGAGGGATATATATATATATATACACATATATATATACATATATACATATATATGTATATATATGTGTATATATCTATGTGTGTATGTATATATATATGTATGTATGTATATGTTTATGTATATAAGTGAATGTGTATGTATGTATATATCTATGTGTATATGTATGTATGTGTATATATATATATATGTGTTTATATATATATATGTAAAAGAGAGAGAGCAGACACAGGGTGAGTTGAAGATGAAGGGAAGATATCTAAAAGAAATAAAATGAAATTAAGGGATGAGAGAGTAACATACTGAGAGAGGGAGATAGGGAGAGATAGAATGGGGTGGATTATCTCGCATAAAGGTGGCAAGAGGAAGCAGTTCTGTGGGAGGAGGGGAGAGGGCAGGTGAGGGGGGAATGAGTGAACCTTGCTCTCATCAGATTTGGCCTGAGGGGGAATACCATACATACTCAGTTGGGTATCTTACCCCACAGGAAAGAAGAGGGAGGAAGATAAAAAAAAAAAATAAAAGGCGGGGGAATGATGGAGGGGAGGACAGATGGGGGTGGAGGTAATCAAAACAAACACTTTGGAAAGGGGACAGGGTCAAGGGAGAAAATTCAATAAAGCGGGATGGGTTGGGAAGGAGCAAAATGTAGTTAGCCTTTCACAACATGAGTATTGTGGAAGGGTTATACATAATAATACATGTGTGGCCTAGGTTGAATTGCTCAACTTCTTGGGGAGGGTGGGTGGGAAGGGAAGAGGGAAGAGAATTTGGAACTCAAAGTTTTAAAATCAGATGTTCAAAAACAAAAAAAGTTTTTATATGCAACTAAAAAATAAGATACACAGGCAATGGGGTGTAGAAATTTATCTTGCCCTACAAGGAAGGGAAAAGGGGATGAGAGGGGAGGGGGGTGATAGAGGGGAGGGCTGACTGGGGAACAGGGCAACCAGAATATAAGCCATCTTGGAGTGGGGGGGAGGGTAGAAATGGGGAGAAAATTTGTAATTCAAAATGTTGTGAAAATCAATGCTGAAAACCAAATATGTTAAATAAAGAAATTGCATTTAAAAAAAAAATAATAATATTATACCTAAATTTGTTCTTTTGCAACTTCCACTAACTGTTCCTGCTTTTGCCTCTAGGGCCAAGCAGACCAAGCCTAATCTCCTTCTATATGATAGCCTTTCAAGTAGTCAAAGATAGCTATCCCAAACCTTCTTTTCTATAGGTTTAACGTGCCCAGTTCCTTCAACTGACATTACAGGGCATGTCCTCATGGACTCAACCTTTCCCACTCTGCTGGTCACTCTCCATCAACCTGGACCACAACCCTTCAGTAACTTATTTCATTTACTAAGTATGTCTTCTAACGGTTGTTATGCCTAAAACTTTTATCACCTTGCAGCCAACCTGGTGATGAGCCTCTCTGAACTTTGCCAGTCTGGTCCTCAAACCACAAACACAACTCATCACTAAAACTGTATCTGAAGTCGTTCTAGCTTGGTAAGACCTGCCAAATTAGCATAAACTTCAAGAACTCAACATCCCCTTAATACCATGATGGATTAACAGTGGAAGCATTTGAAAGATAGTTCTGTGACAGATCTGTGGATAGTTTTAAAAAAATAACAATAACAACCCAGCTCTGTGTTAATATAATATTCCTGTTAGTGAAAAGTACACCAAGAACAAAAGATTTATGTTAAAGCTAATTTCAGGTTGTATGCAGTGGATGACTTGAATCTCTTTGCCACAGCTAACAGATCTCAAGCTAACAACTGCCTAAGAATTTGATTTATAATAAAAGACTATGAAATAACATATAAAAGTCTCTAATATTTTCTTACAGACAACATTAAAAGAAACAAGAATATTTTTCACCTTCCACAGTTCAATGGCTACTGGCTGATGAGGAGGATTGTCAGAATATATATCTTCCACAGCTTTCTTCCAAAACTGCATTCGCATTTGGCCAATTGTTTTCTGAGAGACTGAGTCTTTAACCTATGAAGAGAGTTTAAAATTTTAATAAATGCACTATATATATATATATATTTAAGCATGCAGCTGTGCAGGTAATCAGATAATGATTCAGGTCAAAATAAGGATTGGTCCTACACATCTGTTTCTGATTTCACCTAAAACTCATATAAGTTAAATTTTTTTGTCACTTAGTAGTAATTTAGAGCCTTGGCTTTATTTTATTTTGTTTTCTATCAGAAAAATCACTGAAGTCTATATTTTATAATTGAGGTTGTGAAGAGGAAACATGCATTTACCAGCTGCTCGTAAATGCATTTTGAAATCTAAATAACAGCCCTAAGGAATGGTACCCAACACTCTCTAGTAAACAATATTCCTCAGAACTGTCGGCCTCATTGCTCCCAGGGAACTAGAAAAGAACCTAGCCCACATGTATGAGAATGCTAGACTCTGTCCTCCTGCCTTAAAAGATTAAAGCAGCAATTGTGGTATTTAATTACAGCAAAATTACTGTTCAGGAAAATCAGATGGGTACCTATTCAACTGACAGTTTGGTGCAGTCCTCAGGTATATGTGAATATATACCAAGATACCAATGTAACTGAGGACTGAATATGAAGGCCAGAGATATATTTATTAACCTGTAAATATGGGCCCATCAACTGGCTAAACAAGGTATGGCACATGAATGTGATGGAATACTATTGTGCTGTAAGAAATAATGAAGGAGAAAGTTTCAGAAAAGCCTGGAGAAGACTTGTATGAACATGAATACAAAGAGAAATGAGCAGAACTATAAGAATTAGGAGAACAATTGATGCCTACTGTCTCAGGGAGGGGGGAGGTGAAGGGGGGAGAAAATTTGGAACTCAAAAAAAATGTTAAAAATTGTCTTTATATGTAATTGAAGGAAAAAAACCAAAATATTTTTTTAAAAAAGTACAACAGTTGAGCAGAACAGGAGAATAATAGCAATGATGTGAAGATAACTTTGAATGACTTAATAATTCTGATAAAACACAATGTTCAACCACTATTCAAAAGGACTCACACTAGAGGACAGACTTAGAGTGCAAAATGAATCATGTTTTCTTCTCTTTCTTTCTTTGATAGTTAATGGGCATTTGTCCTGCATAACTATACATATTTGTAATGTATTTTTTCTTGCCCTCTCAATGGGTGCGAAGGGAAGGAAGAAGTGAGAGAATTCAGAATTGAAAATAAAATAAAATTGAATTAAAAATAACAAGCAAAAAGAGAAAACATTTAAATGTGGGATGACTGAGTATTTTAATGTTTTAGTGGGAGGAAACAGGGATCTCCCAAGAACAAATGATTGGTCTCTCTCTCTCTCTCCCTATGACCTGATTGGTTCCTCTGGGTTTAATTATTATTTCTAATTCAGATGACTTGAAGATTTAGATGTCAATTTCTAGTCTCTCTCTTGAAATGGAGTCCCATATCACCAACTGCTTATTTTACATTTCAAACTGAATGTCCTATAGGCATCTTGAACTCAATGTCTAAAACAGAACTTTTCTTTCCCCTTAATTTATCTATCACTTCCTTCATCCAAATTTCCCCATTACTGTCACAGGTTTTACCATCTTTCAAGACACCCTTGGTGTCATCCTCATCTTCTCCTTCTCCTTCACTCCACAAATCTAATCAGTTGCCAAATAATTTCATTTCTACTTCCACGAATTCTCTTACATCCATCTACTTCTCTCCACTCACACATGTACCATATTAATTCAGGCTCTCATCACCCCTGGACTGGACTACTCTAATAGCCTCCTACTTGGTCTTCCTGTCTTCAGTCTCCCCTTTCTCCAATCCAGCCTCCACATAGTTACTAAAGTGATTTTCTAAGTGCAGATCTGACCATATCACTCATAACTCAATAAACTCTAGCAGCTTTCTATTAACTTTAAAATCAAGAGCAAACTGTTGTTTGGCATTCAGTGCCAACAACCTTGCTCCCACCAATGCTTACAGACTTCTTATACATTACTCCCTTTCACATACTCTTTGGTCTAGAAAAATTGGCCTTTTTCTTCCTCACCCACATTATCTTCCATCTCTTTGACTTTTCACTGGCTACCCAAAACACCTGGAATACATTCCATCCTCACCTCTACATCTCATATTAGTATCTTGTATTTATTTGGTATGTTTGTGTTACTTGCCTGATAAGTTGTAATCTCCTTAAAGGTAGGGACTATTTCATTTTTGTCTTTGTACCACCAGCAAAAAGCACAATGCCTGGCACAAAGTAGGCACTTAACACTTTTTTTTTAACTTTGCATTGATTTAATTTACACATTAGTCAAGTTGTGGAGAAGAATTATGACCAATGGAATGAATCATGAGAAAGAAACAGAACCAAAAAAAAAACAAAACCCAAAAACAAATACAAAAGAGAGAAAAAAAAAAGGAGGGGAGAAAAAGGCGAGCATGAAGTGTGCCTCGATCTGCATTCATACTTCATAGTTCTTTCTCTGGATGTATATAGCACTCTCCATCGTGAGTCCTTTGGATCTGTCTCTGCACATTGTATTGCTGAGAAGAGCAAAGTCTGTCAGGGTTAGTCCTCACAGAATCCATATATCTGTGGTTGTGTATAATGTTCTCCTGGCTCTGCGCCGCTCACTCAGCATTATGTCGTGTACGTTTTTCCAGGTTGTTATGAAGTCCGTATCATCCCCATTTCTTATAGCACAATAGTATTCCACTACCTTCATATATCACAGCTTGTTCAGCCATTCCCCAATTGATGGGCATCCCTTTGATTTCCAATTCTTAGCTACCACAAAAAGAGCTGCTATAAATATTTTTGTACATATGGGTCCTTTTCCCACTTGTGTGATCTCTTTGGAATACAACCCTAGAAGTGGTATTGCTGGGTCAAAGAGTATGAACATTTTTATAGCCCTTTGGGCGTAGTTCCAAATTGCTCTCCAGAATGGCTGGATCTGTTCACAACTCCACCAGCAATGTAACAATGTTCCAATTTTCCCACATCCTCTCCAGCATGTATCATTTTCCCGTTTTGTTATTTTAGTCAATCTGACAGGAGAGAGATGGTATCTAAGAGTTGTTTTGATTTGCATTTCTCTAATCAGTAGTGATTTTGAGCATTTCTTCATATGGTAGGCACTTAGTACTTAAGGACTGATGGCCAACATAGTTGAAAATAGAAAGCAAGATTTCTAGCAAGAGCAGCCTAAGAGATGCTGGGTCAATCTGTCAGGTGGGTAGCTATTCTGGAAGGAATTTGGATCAGAAACTAAATGGATTAATTTAGGTCCCAAACGAAAAGGATAATAGAAAGAGGAGAAGGCAACAAGCATTTCTACAACATCTACTATGTGCCAGGCACTGAGCTAAGCATTTTACAAATATTATCTCTTATTTGATCCTCACAACAATCCTAGGAGGTAGGTGCCATTATTATCCTCATCATTTTACAGTTGAGGAAACAGAAGCAAAGAAAGGTTAAGTGATTTGCCCAGGGTCATACAGCTGGTAACTGTCTGAGACTGGATTTGAACTCAGGTCTTCCCGATTCCAGGTCCAGCACTCTATCCACTGTGCCACACAACTGCCTCAGATAACCCTCTTTAGGTCAAACAGGGACTAAAGCAAATGGCTCAGTCTTGAACTGGAGGGTGATTGAACTAGAAGGTGATTGCAAGATAGTGAGGAATAGCATTTCAAGGAGTTGGGTCTATAGGAAAGGCCAGTGGATTAAATGATAGTGATTAAAGAAGGCCTAAAGAAGGCTGTTTAAAGGTTTAAACCCATAACACCACAGATGTGATTTATCTGTCATCCATAACTTGTTCCCACAAACCCTCTTACACTGTAATAGTTTTGTTATAGACTTCAACACACTATGTGTACTGGACTATTAGTTGCAAAGTAAAAGTTTAAAAAAAAAGTTTAAAAAATACAAAATAAAAAGCTGTTCAAGACAGAACCCACCCCCCTTCACTTTATGCCTTTGAGTTGCAACAACAAAACCTTATCGGAGCTAAGCAGCAACAAGAAGGGGAAACCAGCTGGGCAACCCTACAATGTATTTTGGGTACAACTCATCCCGTGGTTGAAGCAGATTAAGTCTTCCTATCAGATCTTGAGAATCCAAAAGTCTAGCCAGCACAATATTTCATCTTTGCCTCTCGCACCAATGGGACATTGGAGGGACAACCTAGCAGTTGTATTGCTGAATATCTGTCTCCCAGATATCCCTAGCTTTTCTAATTTTCATCCATTTCTAATGCTAGGGTGACTATAAACCCTGAGGGAATGGAAAAAAGAAGACAAGGAGGGCTAGGATATATTCTGGGGAATGTAAAGGATGACATTTTAAAACAAATGGCAAGTTCTAAGACTGGCACTGTCAAAGAAAAATTGAAGTAATACTTTAATGTCTACAAAATTCACTCCAAAATGCCTATTCCAGGTCAAAGTCTACTCAGCACCTGAATAAAACAAAGATCTCCTTCTTCATAAATTCAGAGATATTATCAGCAAATAATTAACACTTGGCATTGTGTCATTTAAAACTGTGGAAAAAAAAAAACCAACCCTACTCATTTCAATTGCTAAGGACAAGGCTAAGATGCTTAACTGTAGATAAATAGCTGCCTATAAACGATAACTTCCCTTCTGACATAACACCTCTTTTTTTTTTCATAACACCTCTTTATGGTGTGTTGTTACATGGTAACTTGCTAAATCTCCCTATAGTTTCCCATTTTTCACTATGTTTCTTTACATCAATCAATAGTCAATACAGATCCACTGTCAGGGATGCCCAGGACAAAGTTCAACTGAATTAATAGTACTGGTCAAAACTACAAGTAGTTATTGGCATGTTAAAAAAAAAAGTCCTGTATAGCCACATATACAACAGTAGCAAAAGCTTCTTACAACACAGTCTGGGGAACAAACCACAAAAGCAACATCACAGGATAAAAATAAGCCTTTAGCTAAGTTCATTTTATTGTATTCTTTCTTACTCTCAAACAATTTCTCAGTACTATTCCCAAGATGAAAGAAGTATGTGATAGCGGATATGGGCCTTGCCTAGAGCCAGGAAGACAGGTTCAAATTCTACCTCAGACACATACCAGCTGTGTGATCCTGGGCAAGTCACTGGACCTCTCAAGGCCTCAGGCAACCCTCCTAGACTGTAAAGCACAGAATTAGCGCTTAGCATTAGCGGAGGAAGCTTCGGGAGAAGAAGGTCCCGACACTGCTAAAATCACAGGTCTGGACAAAAAGAAAAAAAGAAATGCCAGGTCACGTAACTGACAGAGACTAAGAAAGCAAGCAGATCCCAGATAGATACTTGTATAGTGACTACAAATCACTTATTTCTAAAAAATCTCTATCAATTACTAATAACATTGTCTTTGCTAAACCGAATGATCAGAAATAAATTAGCAGCTAGGTGGTGCAAAGAACAGAGCACAGCCCTGGAATCAAGAAGACTTGAGTTCAAATCCAACTCCAGACTGTTACTCACTGACCCAAGGCAAGTCACTTAACTTCTGTTTGCCTCATTTTCCTCCTTTCTGTAAAATAAGAATAATATCACCTACCTCCCAGGATTATTATGAGAATCAAATGTTTTTAGCACAGTGCCTCGCAAATAGAAAACAGTACAAAAATGTTAGATATTATTGTTATCATTATTGTTGTTGTGACACCTAATAAATGTTCATTAGTAACTTCTATAATTGTAATAATTCACTGGCAATACATATTTGCAAGAATAAGCAAATATTGATAAAGTGACTTTTGGTTGTCATCACTGGGCCCATTAGCTTTCTAGTCTATCTTTCTTTCACATTTAACTTGAATTAATATCTTTACAAGGAAAGAAAACTGAAGTATCTCCCCTTTACTTCATACAAGGTTAGGAAATAAGCACCAAGCAATTCCTAAACAAAACTTTAAACTGGTTTATTATCGTGGAATTATTGCTGGTTTATATGAAAAGTGAATTGAAGAACTAAAAGTATCTTTTCTAAGCTTAGGCAAAATTAAATCCAAGAAGTACCTGAGCACCTATTATATACTTGGACGCAGCACTGTTAAGCCTTACAAGAATTACAAACATTCATGCAGAGTAAAATAGAGGTAGTATGGCCTAGGGGAGAGAGTGAAGGACCTGGAATTGGGGAGATCTAGGTTCAAATCCCACTACTTTGAAACTTTCTGTGTGACTTTGTGATTTTCTGTGTGATCCCATATTGAAAGCCTTTCACAACCCAGGCACCTTCTACCTTTCCAGTCTTCTTACACTTTACTCCCTGACATATATTCTTTAATCTAGTAACACTGGCCTCTTGGCCATTCCATCAAAAAAATACCTCACCTCACAGCTATGGGAATTTTCTCTGGCCATCTCCCATTCCTGGAATGCTCTCTCTCCTCAACTCTGCCTACTATAAATTCCTTAGCTTCCTTTAAGTCCCAACTAAAATCCCTTCTTTTACTGAAAGCCTTCCCCAAGCCCTCTTAATTCTAGTACCTTCCTTCTGATAATTACTTCTTGTTCTCATATATATTTGTTTGAATGTTGTCTTCCACCACTCAATTGTAATCTCCTTGAAGGAAGGGGTTATCTTTTGCCTTTTTTGCATCCTCAGTACTCAGCATAATGTCTGGCACATAGTAGGTGCTTAATAAATGTTGCCTGATTGACTGATTGACCATGAAAGTCACTTAAGCTTTCTAAGCCTCAAGCAACTCTGAAAAATTTGTAGTTACAGACATGTAACATGACAGATGCCAGATATATGAGACACAGGAGCAGTCTCATGTAACAGAAAAAGCACAGCACCTGAAGTCAGATGACATAGGTTACAATCCTTCCTCTGCTACTTACTACCTATGTAACCTTGAGCAAAGCCTTTCTAGGCTTCTCACAATCTGGTAGAGAAACGAAGACTTATAAGTATGAAACTGATAATAATTAATTCAATAGAAATGTATCGGGTCCCTAATATCTGCAAGGTAGAGTGAATGTTATAAAATAAGAGTGCTATTAAATATCTTTAAAGAGCTTATAATAGAATTAGACATGTAATAATAAGAACTAAAACATGTTATTGGTAAGATTAAGCTGACACTGATAACAAGTATTCTAAGTGTTCAAAAAAGAAAAATTCATGTTAGCTAATGTGGTCACAAGAAACTTAAATTGTGCTGTAAGAAATGACAACAGGGATGGTTTCAAAAAATCTGAGAAGACTTATATGAGCAGAACTAGGAGAACATTGTACATAGTAACAGTAATAGTGTAACAATAAGCAACTGTGAAAGACCTAGCTACTCTAATCAATAACAATGATACACAACAATTCCAAAGGATTCATGAGGAAAAATATTACCCACCTCCAAAGGGAAAATCGACAAATACTGAGCACAGAGTAATACACACACACACACACACAAAATTTTTTTCACTTTATTTTTCTTGCTTTTTTTTGCAACAAGGCTAAAGTGGAAATATGTTTTTTATGACTTTATATGTATAATGGGTATCATCTCAATGGATGGAGGGAGAGAATACAGAAATGAAATTAAACTAAAAATAAAAAGGTCAAGGATATTTAAAAAAAGCAGTAAGTTTTTAATAGAAATAAACTGACCTAGGCTTTGAAAAACAGACATAATTTGAATAGGCATAAAAGAAAAAGGACAGCATTCTAGATAAGGAAAATAACATGGAAAAATACAGAAAGAGCAATGTTGTATAGCCCGAATTATCTATCTAGATAGAAATGAGAGCCACTAAATGAGACATAAGAATCCATGTAGGGTGCATACTGGCTTGATTTTAAAACATAATATTATTTTGTTTTTTATATTTTTATTTATTTTGTTAAATATTTCCCAATCACATTTAATCTGGGCTGCACTATGGGCTGCTGGCTTGCATGTTTGAAAACTCTGATCTAAACAATGGTCTCCAATGTTCCCTTTACATGCAGAGATACAATCTTAACTGAGATAAGTTTGAAAGTGCTTTGCAAAGTCAAAAATAAAAGGGACTAATTTTGCAATTGTTTCATAAAACTCAACAATTACATACTAATTTTATATTATACAAATAATAGACAAGTAGATATATTATCTCTATTGTTTTTCTAATATTTCTTTAAAAAAATTTTTTTCTAATATTTCTTTTTCACTTTTTAATCTTTGAGAAAATAACTAAAAGCCCTAAATTGGAATAAGTAGAACTGTAAGTTTACCAATGAAAATTCAAGATGGGTTCTTAAAATTAACTTTACTTCTATTTTTGGCATCTAAATAATTTTGAAATAATATTTATCCAGAAAACAAACCTCCTAAGATATCTTAGAAACAGTAACCATTAATTATTTAATACATAACTACTTTTCTTTACTATACAGACTTTAGCCTTAAACTCAAACATTAACATTTTCAGCTGACTATTTTAATTATGTTAATACCAGCCTGAGCCAGTTCCACATTGAAGGCTCTCAATGCAAAAGCAGAGCTCCGGGCTTCTGCTGGCAGTAACAGGCAACATAAATATCCTTCATAGTCTCGTTTCCTACAAACAAAAAAAATAAACAAAAAGTTATTAGTTGCTTTTTCAATTCTGTATAAAAATACATTTGGCATGTTAATTTATAAACAGCAAACTTTCAATTTTGAATAGGCTTGAAGGTCAAGATCAGTGTGAAAAAAATTTTCACTTATGAATTCAGACATAAATTAGGTATCTTACAATCTTTTTTTTTAAACTGCTGTACTGAAGTTTCTTATTTTACTGCCTCTCAAGGCCAAATACAGAGAAACTGAATAGGATACTTTCTGAGGGGACGAGGCCAACTTTTCAAAATACTAAGAAAAAATTGTCAGGAGAATAGTACAAGTGTTTTTTGTTTTGTTAATAGACAGATACTTTACAATTTAAACAAATATATAACCTTGAAAAACGATGAAACCCGGTTTTGTTTTGTTTTGTTAATGGCAGTTAGGTGGTACAGTGGATAGACTGCTGGACCTGGAGTCAGGAAGATTCATTTTGTTGAGTTCTAATCTGGCGCAGACATTTACTAGCGGTATGTCACTGGGTAAGTCACTTAACCCTGTTTGCCTCAGTTTCCTCATCTGTAAAATGAACTAGAGAAGGAAATGGCAAACCACCAGTATCTTTGCCAAGAAAACCTCAATTAGGGTCACAAAGAGTCAAACATGACTGAAAAATAACTAAACAACAACAGAGTTTAAAAATAATAAAATACTCAACATACATTGATTGGTCTTAACAATACAGTATCTACAATTTAAATTCTTTCAGAACTACTTTAGCTTTAATAGTCAAATAGTTACTGATATAGACATCAAATTACAAAAATAATATGCTGCGGTGTTCTTTCCATTATAGTTTATCATTTAAACCAATTTATACACTATGAGTTCTTTTTTTTTTAATTTCTGGGGAAAAAACCATGATGAAATATTCTATGGACTTTGGGGGGAGGGGGAGAAGTAATCTTGTTCCAATTCTGAAACCTTCTTTTGGAATTACGACTTAAAAAAAAAAGTTTTCATTGGCAGTATTTTTACTACCCTGTCACAAACAAATGATCTAAAACAGCAATGTGATTTCTGCCACTAGGGGGCACCTAGAAATTAAAAACAAAAATGGCCAAGCAAACTATGTCAAAATGTTATATAGGTAAGAATCCTGCCCAGCTGCTTTTCTCTTGGGGAATCTAACTTGCTATCAATTCCAAAAATATTTCTGGGTTAAGTTTTCTGGAATAAAGGGTTTTACCTGATTACAACTATCTAAACCAAAATAATTTCTATGTTTTATAAGGTACAACATACTCCCAGCATTTGAAATGTTATTTTCAGGACCTCAGGATTGAGCCCAAATAACACTAAGAGAAAATTTTATAGCTTATATCTTCATTTCTGCTAAGATAGGCCATAGGGAGGGTATACAAATAAAATTACAATTTGCTGGACTCATTCTCACTCTAAATAAGTCATTTCAGAAAGGAGTTCAGAGGACACAAATAAAAACTTCCCCCTGGCTGGTGAATTCAACAGATATTTTAAGTTTCTAGTTGCTAATAAAAATACATGTAGGAGTTTTTGCTCAGAATCCCCATTTCATTTATACAAACAAAAATCAGCTCCTATCTCTGGAAATCTTTTTCTGCTTTTTGATATAAGTTGATTATTGTTTCCCTAGGGTACCTATCATATTTCATATGACTGTCACATGTATATGCCCTTCCACAATACAGAGCAAATAACTACAGTAGCACTAATCATAATGTATGGCTTCATGCTTTTTCTTTCTTGTATTATTTTCTTCAATGTGATATAATTACAACAGAAGACTCTTAGAAAAGGTGTCTAACAAACAGTAAAGGACTTTCACCCCTTTTTATTTCATTTATTATCCTAGCACTGTTAATGTTTAAGACATCCAATATGCAGCAAGAAACAATTTAGAGTGAGGTAAAAACTATATTCATTTAAATTGAGTCTGCTGGGCACCACCAATCATAAGTTATCAGTGGGAGTCTGTCCTCAAGATATTCCTTTCCCCTAAAGTTTTCTTTTTCCCTTAACTTTTGTTTTACTCACTTAGCACAATGTCACAAGCAGGGGGTGATTTAATACTTAGTGATAGGGCTAAAATAATCTAATTTCTTGGTTAAGAACACAAATTCCATAGAGTATCAGCATGGAAAGGTTAATGTAATGATTACTTTTGCAAAATGTTAAATACTGTACCTGTGGAAAGAAAAAGACTTTTATTTGGGGAATAAAAAATTGTGTGTTTGGGTATGTGTGTCTGTGTGTTTGGGGAGAGGGACAGAAAGAGGGAGAGAGAGAACTTCAGTGGTCTCTTCCTCTCCAAATTTCTTATAGAATATTTCCTGAATGGATTATTTTTGTTCCATTGTTCTTATTCATCTTTCTACAGGATTTAGTTTCCAATTTGATCATAAGTTCCTCAAGACCAAGGGTTGTTTTTCATCTCTGTCCTTTGTGAATAATATTTAATGTAGCCATTTGATACATATTTAATACATATTTGTTCATTCAATCAACAAACAATTTGCTAATCACCTATGTCATGCCAGACACTGTGCACTGGGGATACAAATAAAGAATCAACAACTCCTGCTCCCAAAGATCTTTTAAATTGAATTATACTGATTCAAAAGAACCATGTTCTGAGTTTATGGGCTTTTCTTCTTATGATATTCTAAAAATTTCCTGATCTCTAAGCTCCAATTTGAAGTGGTTCCTTACATGGGCTCTGGGGATAATGGGCTCATATTGCTGAATTTCAAAAATGTTTAAAGCACTTGAGAGGCAGAATGACCTGGTGAAAAAAAAAATGTTATCCCAGGGAAAAAAAGACTGAAATCTTACCCTCCGGCTGATCATACAGGTCTTTGCTTTATTTACCAAATGAGAACTGTTATCTGTTCTTGTTCTCTAGAGATTAATGATACACATGAAGCACTTCAAGTTTCTCAAAAGAAAACAATGCATGAATTCATGCCATTGCTATACTACCGTACTGCTTATCTTTGACACATTTTAAGTGGCTGAATCCTTCCAAAGACATACAGCATTTGATTGAAGATCAAGAGGTCTCTGCTTCAAATCTAGTAACCTTCTTTGGCTACCTCAACTTTTTAGTCACTCAAGTTACTCTAGGAGTTTCAATCCCTTTCTCTTCTCAGTCTCATCCCAGCAAACCTGCCTCGAGACTGAAGAAACAAGTGACTGCCCTGAGCCTCCATTAAGGCTTCCCTTACCTATTTAAAGCTAACAATGAAATTTTTGGCAAATTTCAACTTCTCCATGCCATGTTAAAGTTGCCTCTGCTCCTCCTCTCCTGGAGCCAATGTTGCCTTGATTTGCCGATCCATTCTTTCACTACGAGCTCTAGAGATCCCAGTCCATCTCAACAGCTCAAAGATGCCTGGCTCTTCATTCACCCCTACCTCCCGTGCCCCATCCTTATGTAATGAGGCTAGAATATACCTCTAGGGAACATTCTTGAACTTGACCTGAGATCCTAACCACTTTCAAGGACACACGCATAGTGCTAAAAGACTCTGGGATGATACAACAATCCTGCGACAGCAATTGGGAGGGGGCTTTGTCAGAGGACTGGCCACTGAACCAGGAAGAACCATCCACTCAGGAAACTTTAAGGAGTGACAAGATCCCCTCTCTATCTCTTCTCTCCATAAAATGTGGCATGAAACTCTCTCTGGGACTTCTTGGGAGGAGGGAAGGTGGAAAATGTAGCAGGCTACTTGCATATGGTAAAGAGTATATACTCCACTTAGCTCCAGGTTAATAGGTATACTCTACCTTCACTATTTTTTTTTAAAGTTTCATTTAAACCCACCACTCTCTCAGACTAGCACCTACATTTTCTCTTTCTCATCACAGCCAAATTTCTAGAAATTATCATCTATGCTCTTTGGCTTTCTTTAATTCTTTTCCTCCCACTTATTTCTCAAACCCTTGAATTCTGGCTTCAGATTTCACCTTTCAAGAAAATTATCTCCACAGTGTTACCAACAATCCTAACTGCTCGATCCAATGGTCTCTTTGTCCTCATCCTTCTTAATCT
The DNA here is from genome assembly GCF_011100635.1 of Trichosurus vulpecula. NCBI lineage: Eukaryota > Metazoa > Chordata > Mammalia > Diprotodontia > Phalangeridae > Trichosurus > Trichosurus vulpecula. Next base: position 152,905,101 of record NC_050573.1, read on the forward strand.
CTCCACACCATGTGACCCTTCTGACCATCTCCACCCACAAGGGGTGGAGAATCTGCAGTCTCAAGGCTGGACCACAGGACCAACCCCTCCCACCCTCGCCCCACACACTCTCTTCTCTTTTAGCTTTCATGAAGCTGCTCTCTCTTGTCCCACCTACTTGTCAGAACTTCTCAACCTCTCCTGGTGGATCATCATTCATGTCTCATCTCCTAACCATAGGTGTCCCCCAGAGCACTGTCTTGGTTATTCTTCTCTTTTGTTTCTACATCCTCTTGTTGCTACCAGCTCCCATGTGTTCAATTCTCATCCATATAACTAGTCCTAGCTTCATTTTCACATCACTACTTCCTGGATATTTCATAGGCATCTCAAACTGAACATGTCTGAAAAGAACCCTAGGTCTTCCTCTATAAAACCCATCCTCCTCCTCCAAACTTGACTATTTCTGTTAAAGGTGCCATGATATTTCTACTCTCCAAAGTTCTCAACCTCCTTTCCCTCTCCCTTCACTCCAATACTCAATCATCTGACAAGTCTTGTTGATTCTACCTCACAACATCTCTCTAATTAGTTCTCCTCCTTCTACTTATGTTTCCACTACCTCATTTTAGGCTCCCATCACATAGTGAAAATAGTGATAAACATGTTGTCAGGAAAACTTGGGTTTGAGTACCACCCCAGACATACTAGCTATGTGACCCTGGGCAAACTGCTTAACTCTTCTTGGCCTCAGTTTCCTCATCTGTAAAATGAGGAGACTCAATGACCTCCAAGATCCCTTCCAGTTCAAATCTATGATTCTATGATCTATGACTATTAAAGCAGTTTCCTAATTGGACTCCTGGCTTCCAGTGTCTCTCTTCCCTATCCTCCACACAGCTGTAAAAATGATCTTCTTAAAGCACAAATCTATGTCAGTCTCCTGATGAAGGAAAAAATACAAATTCCTTAGCTTGGAATTTAGAGACCTTCAGAATTTGGCTTCAGCTTACCTTTCTAGCCTTATTTTACAACACCTCCCCTTCGCATACTGTCTCAAACAGGACATCTGCAGTTTCCTGAACTTGGAATTATATTTCCCACCTCTATGCTTTTTTACAGGCATTCACATCCATGCCTGGAAAGCACTTCCTCCTCAGAATCCCTGAATCTCTTCTTAAGTGCAATGTCTGAGATAAGGCTTTTTCTGATTCCTATAATTCCTAAAATAATTGCTGTAATTAGTACTTTCTCCCTCCTCAAATTATCAGGGAAATATTTACCTATTTATATGTTAGGCCATATTCCACCTGCCTGGTTCCAGAGGCATTACAAACTCCTTGATGGCCGAGTACCTTCCCCCACCCCCCCATCCCCAGCCATTATGCCTTTGTATGCTGGAGTACTTCACACATTGTAGCTACTTAATAGTTTGACTGGACTGAGATTTCTAGTAGCTATAAAAGTTGATCCTCTCTTCAAATTTCTTGGCTCTTCTGAACTAGATTAATTTACTTGTGCATTTGTAAAAATATATTGAGATGGTTTTTGCTCGAGCTGTTTCCTGAACTTGGAATGCCCTCTGGCATATCTTACCTCTCCCCTGCTGAAATATTTATCTTCCAAATGCTAGCCTGAATCTCACCTACTCCATGATTCTCTGAGTTTCTATTTAGTGATATAATTATTTGTGAGTAAGTTACCACCTCAGGCAGTGAGGTGACACAGTGGACAGCGTATCAGGCCTGGAGATGGGAAGACTCCTCCTGAATTCAAATTCAGCCTCAGACTCTTACTACCTGTGTGACTTTGAGCGAGTTACTCAACCCTGTTTGTCTCAGTTTCCTCATCTGTAAAATGATCAGGAGAAGAAGATGGCAAACCACTCCAGTATCTTTGCCAAGAAAACCCCAAAGGGTGGTTCATGAAGAGTAGGATGTGACTAAAAAAAAATGACTGAACACCTCAGTCTGCCCTTCTGTTTATGTTTATGTTCAATCCAATTCCAATATGTATAAGGAATACAAGGACAAAAAATGGAATTTACATAGAGGGATGGAGGGGAAGAGTAAGTCAGTTTAAAAGTGTGTGTGTGTGGGGGGGGGGGGGGAGAGAGAGAGAGAGAGAGAGAGAGAGAGAGAGAGAGATACAGATATATATACAGCAAATAAAATGGCTGGGGGGGGGGGGAGAACATGAACAAGAAAGGTCTTGTGTAGGACGCACTTAGTGAATGCTTGTTGAATTAAATGAATTATCCTAGAGGCAAAAGGCTGTCACTGAAGTTTACTTAGTAGTGGAGTGAAATGGTCAGATAGATGATTTATGGATGTCAATTTGACAGCTAGGAAAAGAGGCAGAGAGAAGGCTACTGTAGTAGTTCAGGTGAAAGAAAATGATGGCCTGAACTAGGTTAGTAGCTGTGTGGACAGGAAAAAAAAAACAAACCTGTCATGAGAGCATATACAAGTAGAACCAACAAGATTTGGTGAAAGACTGGATATGAGAGGTAAGGGGGAGGGAAAAGTCATAACTATAAGGTTGTGAAACTGGGTGAAATAGAGAAATTATAAAAAGAGATGGATTTAGGAGGAAAGATAATGAATTTGATTTTGAACATCATATTTGAGAGACCTATGGGACGTCTAGGTGGAGTTATCCAGCAGGCAGCTGGTAATGAAGAACAGGAACCCAAGACAGAATTAAAGACTATATGTTGGCTTGGAAGTCACTTGCATGGAGATGATCACTGAATTAACAGGAGCAGATACCAATCAATAAGCATTTATTAAACACCTATTACCTTCCAGTCACTGGGATGACACAAGTGAAACAATGCCTATCTTCAAGAAGCTTACATTCTATGGCAAAAAAAAAAATACACACACACACACACACGTAAGCGTATACAGAAGGTCCAGGATGAGTTCTGGGGTGCAAAAAATGTATGACAGGCAGACTATGCAAAAAAAAATATGCTTCTTGACTTACTGCAAGACACTACCCTTCTTAAAACAAATGCTTTTCTATAGGGAATTATGTTGTAGCAAAGTTCATTTCACTTTAAAAGTTAGTATTTAATATTAATTATAAACTGCCCTCCTCCTGGACATACTCTCCAAATATGGAGATGATGAAGTAACAAAGGAGGCTAAGAAGTGATCAGACAGGTAGAACAACCAGAAGAGCGGTGTTTCAAAAACCAAGGGAAAATAATGTCCAGGAGGACTATGAAATGTCGCACAGAGATCAAGAAGGTTGAGGAATAAGAAAAGCAATTAAGAGACTGCTCATAAATCGAGTGGTATATTTGGACAGCAGATAATAAGGGGCTTGGAGGTGAAGAAATGAAGGCAATATTGACATTCTTAAATTATTAATGACACACTGCCATATTCCCAGTCACCTGGATTGAAAATATCCACTTGTTAAAATCTGTCCGTCCAAGCCCCAACTGAGGTATCACATCTTCCATGAAGCTTTTCATGATCCCATCACGATGTAACTGATGTCTACTCAAAATTTGTCAAAGCATTTTGCTTGGACATACTTCTCCTTTGTATATCTCATAGTCTGTCTTGTGGTAAGTGTATATGCCTAATGCCCTCCTTTAAAGGCAGATTTATTTCATCTTTGTTTATTATACATAATACAATAGCACTTAAATGTCAATTGGCTCTATATAGGCAGGCGTCAACTCATCCTAGTACTTTACCCAGAAACGAGCACACTGAACTTCATTTAGTAAGCATTCAATGAAATAATAATAATAATGATATAGTCAATTCAAGAAGTATTTTTTTAAAAAACTCAGGAAGGAGAATATGTCTAGGAGGAGGACAGTTTTTAATTAATATTAAATATTGATTTTTAAAGTGAAATGACCTTGCTATAACATAAGTCCTTAGAAGACATTCATCTTAAGAAGGGTAGTATCTTACAGTAAATCAAGAAGTATTTATTAAGTGCTTTCTATGTGCCAGGCACTGTACTAAGTACTAGGCATACTAAGAAATACAAAACTATGGTTCCTGTCCTCAATGGCTCATATTTTAATGGGAGAAACAACATGCAAAGAACTATGTACACAGATATATACAATATATATTTGTAGCTAGGTGGCTCAGTGAGTAGAGCACCGGCCAGGAGTCAGGAAGACCTGAGTCCAAATCCAGCCTCAGACACTTCACACACTTACTAGCTGTGTGACCTTGGGCAAGTCACTTGACCCCAATTGCCTTGCTTTCCCTCCTCCAAAAAACAAACAAAAAAGATATATACAATATAAATGGAAAATAATCTCAAAAGAAAAGCACTAAGCAGCTGAGGGGGACTAGTAAAGGTCTCCTGCAGAGGTTAAGATTTGAGCTGAGTCTTGAAAGAAACCTGAGAAGTTGGAAGGAGTGTTAAAGATAGAGATCATTCAAGGCAATCAAGACAGCCAGTGTAAAGACAAATATATGGGAGATGTAGTGTCTTATGAGAGAAGGAGCAGGTAGGCACGTATAGCTAAATCACTGAAAAAGTAGGAAGGGGCAAGGTTGTAGAAGGCTTTAAATACCAAAGAGGGGAGTTTATATTTGATCCTGTATGCAATAGGAAACCAATGAAATTTACTGATTAGGGTAGGTCACATTATCAAAGTTGCACTTTAGGAAGATAACTAACTGCTGAGTGGAAGATGAACTGGAATGGGGAGAGATCTGAGACAGGGAAACCAACCAGAAGGCTACAAGCTAGGTATGACAGGATGAGGGCCTGCACCAAGGTCATAGCTGTATAACTAAAGAGAAGGAAACATACATGAGATATGTTGTGAAGGCAGAAACTACTAAATTTGACAACAGATTGGTTATATGGAATGAAATCCAAGGGTCACAGATGACACTGAGGTTATGAGCCTAGGTGCTTGGAAGGGTGGTATTGCCCTCAATAATAAGAAATTTTGGAAGGGGCTAGACATGTTATATTTGACATGCCTACAAGATATATAATTTAAGATATCTAAATGTCAAAAATTGGGACTATCAATCAAGAGAGAAACGAGGGCTGGATATACAGATCTGCACAGAGAAGCATCAATCAAGTCTACAGTTTTATCAGGGTAACAAAGCAGCTGTGGAAAAATACAAAAAAAAATTGCTTAAAGGACTTCATGTAAACACAGGATTGTGCCAAAAAAAAAAACCCTTATAAAATGCTAAAGTTAAGCAAAAAGAAGTGACAGATGTCATCTTCATGAATTTTGGTTACTTTTACTTCTTTATGTGAATCACTCAGTTCCTGCTACAAAAATAAAAGTATCCATGAACAAGACATTCCATCTCTCCGTTTCAGCATTTTCTCTGGTGGTTTCCCATGCCTGGAATGTTCTTCCTTCTCACATCCCTCTTGTGGCTTCCCTGGCTTTCTTCAAGTATCAATTAAAATCCCATCATCTTCAGGAAGGCTTTCCTAATTCTTCTTAATTCTAGTGCCTTCTCTCTATTAATTATTTCCTATTTATCCTGTATATAGCTGGTTTGTACATATTAGTTTGATTGTTGTCTCCCCCAATTAGATTGTGAGCTCTGAGAGAGCTGGGGCTGTCTTTTGCCTCTTTTTGTATCCCCAGTGCTCAGCATCGAACCCAGCACATAGCAGGCACTTTAAGTGTTTACTGAATACCTGATTTTTCACACCCCGCCCCCCCAAAAATGATCATTGTAAAGTAAAATCTCAACACGCATAACCTGGCAGTAGCAAACAGCAATCCTGCTTAAATGAATGGAAGCCATGGCTACCCTTTTAAATTCTACTTCTACAGCAACCCTCATATCCCACCTTTCTCTCCACTCATCCCACCAAAAAAAAAATCTAATTCAGCCTTTCATAATCTTTCTGCCTGGCCTATAGCAACAGTCAATAAATTGCTATGCCTGCATCCAGCCTCTCCGGTCCATCACAGTTATCAAAATATTTCTAAAGCAAAAGACTGACCAAGTCACTCTCCTACTGAAAAAGATAAAGTGGCTCCCTTTTGTCTCTAGGAAAAAACACAAAGTCCTCCAACATTTAAAACTCTTTACAACATGATTCCAATCTGTCTTAACATGTAACATTCCCCCCTCACACTCCTGTCCCAGCTAAACTGGTTTATTTGATGGTCCCCAAACAGCATATCTCCATCAATAGCAGCCTGGTCTAGAGTCAAGAAGACCTGAGTTCAAGTCAAGTCTTGGATACTTACTAGTTGTTGTGATCCTAAGGCAAGTCACTGCCCCAGTTTTCTCAATTGTAAAACAGGGATGATAATAGCACCTACCTTGCAGGGTTGTTATGAGGATCAAATGAGATATTTGTAAAGCATTTATCACAGAGTCTGACATGCAGTAGGTGCTACATAATTGCTGGCAATTATTATTATTTTGTCTCCAATTTTTTGAATAATTCTGTCCCCACAGCTCTGTGCCGCTATCCCAATACCTAGAATGCACTGCCTCTTCCTTCTCCACAGTCTTACAGAATTCCTAGCTTCCTCCAAAGCTTAGCTCAAGCAACTTTGCTAGATGAAGCCTTTTCCTGATCTCCTTTTCCTTTGTATGTATTTTGCATTTACTTGTTTTTGTGCACTGGCCCCTCTCCCAAGAACCCCTTCCTGCAAAGAAGGAAGTTCACGAAGGGCAGAAGATATTTATTTTTTGCCTCTGTATTCCGTGTCTAACGGGGGCCAGGCACACACTGGGCACTTAATGAGCGCTTGTTAAATGAATGCTTGTTAAAATTAGATGCCCATCAATTAGCATTCCATGGCAAGTGTGGCACGTTGCTGTAATCCAACGTTACTGTGGTGTAAGAAGCGACAAACGTGAGGAATAGAGGAGCATGGAGAGATCTACAAGACTGATGCAGGATAAGTAAGCCCAGACAAGGAAAAAATAAACTTAGTGATCACAACTGAGGACGGAAAGAACCACCCAAAAAAATCCAACAGTGAATGTTGCGAAATTTTCAGGAACAAGTGCGGCTGGAAAGAAAAGAAACTAGAAGACCCTCCCCCCCACTTTATGGTACCCCACGTGTATTTTCGGGCGTTTTCCGACGTAATGATGAATTATGCTCATGTTTCTTACTTTTTTCTAGTCTTTAAAAATACAAGATAACACTCTGAGAGGAGAAGAGGGAAGAACACTGCAGGGAACCACGGTGATGGAAAAAAAAAAAGGCAGCAATAAGAACTTGTTTAAAACAAATAAATTAATGCTTCTCGAACTAAGGCGAAGCAGAGCCCAAGGTCACAAGAGAGGCGGCGAGGGGGTCACCTCTGACGCCCCGCCGACGCCCTCCTCCGGCCCCAGGAGCCGTTCTCTCTCTCCCCTCACCCTCCGCAAGCCTGGAGGTCGGGGGGCTTTAGGGGGCGGGGTCGGCGGCGGCCTCGGGCCGGAGCTCACCGGAGCAGCTCCACGCAGTACAGGTCACTGCCGGGGGCTTCTGTCCGGCTGGACGCGGTCGCGCTTCGTCCCAAGACCACGGGCGCTGGAAGCCCCCTTCCGCGGGCGCTCAGGCCCCGGGGCAGGCAGCCACGAAGGCAGCAACCGAAGCCAAGGCGGAGCGGACCCCAGCCCGGCGCCAGAGCGGGAGCCGCCATGACACCTGGGTACCTCTGACCTTTTACCTTTCACACACCCCAGCGCGCCTGCGCAGCCCCGCCCTAGCGCTGCCTTCTCCTTTTCTCTCCTCCCCTGTCCCCACCCCCTCCCTTCTCTTTGTGCTTTCTTCCAGTCCCCCTTTTGTGCCTTGTCTCTCCTTCCCCCTCACACATTTGTCTTTCTTCTGAGTCTCCTCTGCTTATCTGTTTCTTCTTCCTCTGCCTCTTTCCCACTTCATCCCCCCTTTCGTCCTTTCCTTTATGTGGATCCTCTGTCCCCTTCCTCTAATCCCACCTGTCCACCTCCATCCCTTACCCTCCGTTGTTCCTCTGCTTCTCTCTTCGTTCTCTGCCTACTTCTCACCTTCCTTTATTTTTCTCCCTTCGATGCCCTTCTGGCCCTCACTACCTTTGCCCCCATTTCTTTTCCTTTCTCTCATGTCAAGCCAGCAGGCATTGATTAATTGCCTACTATGTGCCAGGCCTACTATGTGCCAGGTGCTGTGCTAAGACCTGGAGCTAAAAAGAAAGGCAAAAAAAAAAAGAAACAATCAATAAACATTTATTAAGTACCGGCTATGCCAGACACTGCTAAGAAATAAGGATAAAAAGAAAACCCAAGAACAAATACAAGCCAAATGAAAGAAACAGTGGATCACTCAATACACATTTATTAAACACCTATTAATTGCTAGGTACTGTGTCAAGCATTAAGAACACAAAAAAAAGAGGCAAAAGACAGTCCCTGCAACTATCAACAATCTCAAATATATAGCCAATACCATTCTGATGATCGAAAGTAAAAAAGAATTAAGCCTTTTGATGAGGATGAAAGAGAAGAATGTGTAAAAGTTGACCTGAAGCTTAACATCAAAAAAAAAAAAAACTAGGATCTTGGCACCTGGTCCCATCTCTTCCTGGCAAATAGAGGGAGAAGAAATGGAAGCAGGGTCATATTTTTATATTCTTGGACTCAAAGATCACTGAAGACAGCAGCTGCAGCTATGCAATTTAAAGACATTTGCTCCTTGGAAGGAAGTCAAAACTATGATTTTTTTTTCACTAACAATATATAGCTGTAAGAGTTGGACTATAAAAAAAGCTAAGCTCCGCAGAATAGATGCTCTCTAATTGTGGTGCTGGAAAACATTTCTGAGAGTCCCTTGGACAGCAAGAAGATCAAATCAGTCAGTTCTTAAAAAAAATTAAGTCAGAGAAAAAAAAAAAGAAATGAATTCAGGCTATTCACCGGAAGGTGAAGCCGAAGCTTAAATACTTTGGCTGCATAATAAGACATGACTCATCAGAAAAGACTGATGTTGGGAAAGATTGAAGACAAAAGCAAAAGGGGGTGGCAGAAGATGAGATAGATAGATAGCATCATGGAAACAACGAACACAAACTTGGACAGACTTTGAGAGATAGTGGTGGATAGAAGCGCCTGGCGTGCTATTGTCTTTATGGGGTCATAAAGAGTTGGACAGGATTGAAGCACTGAACAACCAGAAGTTTACAATCTAATGGGGGAGACAACGTGCAAACAAATATATACAAAGCAAGATATATACAGGACAAATAGGAAATAATTAAAAGAGGTAAGGCTCTAGAATTAAGAGGGTATCTGAGGGAGAATCAATATGCTCTCAGGTTGCTCACAGTCTAACAAGGAAGACAACATGCTGACAACTATGTACAAACAAGATATACAGAGGATCAATTGAAGGTGATCTCAGAGGGAAGGCACAAAAGTTATGTATGGGACAGAATTTTTAAATAATAGGAGAGACATGTTTAAGAGAAACAAAGTAACTTTATTCTACAAACCTTGCAAGATTTGGGCACACCTCCATAAGGGAGGAGGTGAGGTAAAAGAGAACCTGCCTTAATTTATAGTCTTAATGAAAAAGATTCCCACCCACCTCTATCCCTTCTCACCATTGGCTGGGGAGGGGTGGGCTTACAGTCTAGGCGCGAAAACTACACAGAGGACCAAGATTGATCCGGTTCCTTCAGGTTTTTCCCTATCAGAACTCAACTGCCAGGGTGGCGGCTGAAAGTCTAGGAGGAGAAATGGGATGGGGGAAGGAGAGACCCTTCCCAGAGCAGAGAACAAATAGCTCACAGGAAGTTCATTATCTTCTAACATCTGAGAGAGAAGGGCATGCCTTCCCAAAATTACAAGGCCAAATCCCAAAACCTCTCCATTAGACATACCCTGTGAAGTCTTCACAATTATCCACCCCACACAGTTAATAAGGACTGGGAAGGGCAGAAAATGGAACTTTAGCTGAGACTTGAAGGAAACCAAGTAAACTGTCTCCTCCCCCTCCCCTTTTCTCCTACCTATTTTTTTTTAAACTTTCCTTCCTCTTCTCTGTGTTGTTCCCTCATAACCTATTTGTAAGTGCCCTCAGCAGGACTAGAAAGTCACAGCCCCTGTATGTTGTTTTCAACCACAGACTCTAAGCATTAAATGTAACATATACAATTTGACAACACAGAATAAATTCTAAGGTCATAGAAGGAGAATCTTCTGGCATCGAAAATGTGTACATTTATAAAAGATAATATTAGTGACACCCACGACCCCAGTGGCTTCTTCCCTGGGGCTTATGGGTCCAATAATCCAAGTACTGCCTGGTAAAAGCTGACATAAAGGCTGTATGTCACTTATTAGCCAGCCCGTGAGAAGCTTCTTAAAAGATGTGGATATCCCCAATTGCCCTGCCTTCCCCCCTCCCCCCACACACAAAAAAAAAGATTGCAATATCCCCACTAGCCACCAGATGATGCTCAGCTATACTGCTCCATCTGCCACTACATTGGCTGCAAGCTATAGCACCAGTCAGTATTAAGCACTTAATGCTAAGAACTGTGCAACTTGTTGGAGATACAAAGACAAAATCGAAACAGTTCTTGCCCTCGAGGAGTTTTCATTTCAATTAATGAAATGGAATATTATTGAAAATATTGTATAACTCAAAAGCCCCAACTCTACATTTCTAAACTCCTCTCTAGTCACAACTTGCTCCACATCCACAGGACTCGAAAATGAAAGGGAACAGGTCCCACTCTCCTATGTGAAGCCATCTGCATGCAGTCTTTGCCTAAATTCTTATATCTCCCCCTTGGAGAGGATAAGTCTATGATCAGTCCTGCACTCTGCACCACACATTGTCTTCATCACTGTGACATCCTGTCTGTCTCTTCTTCTTACAATCACATAGTCTATTAAATGCCAATGTTTGCTTCAAAAGTGTATCCATGAAGTCTTATTTTATTAGGTAAACAGAAGACAGTGTTGGTGATGAGGTCATGAACTGCACAAGTCTTCACTAGTAAGTGACCATTGCTGCTGCTGTTTCAAACTCCATTCCTCCCTAAAACTCCCTGCCAAGTCTGGTAATCTGAGCCTATGTTAGCATTAAAGTCACCCAGAAATATAAACTTGTCTTCTTTTGGTACATTGATGATAAGGGTCTCCAGGTCTTTATAAAATTTTTCTTTGACCTCATCAGGGTTTGTCATGGTAGGAGCATAGGCACTGATGATGGTGGCATGACCTTCTCCTGCAAGTGGCGATTGCATTATCGTGAGCCTGTCATTTACTCTTTTTGGCCGGCATACAAGCTTGTTAACTAGATTAGTTTTGATTGCAAAACCTTCACGGTGCTCCCCTTCATTGTAGCCACTCCAGAAAAATAGGTATCCAACTCCAACTTCAGTAAGCTAGCCTTCATTTGACAGCCTTGTTTCACTCAGGGCTTCTATTTGGAGTCTGAATACAGATTGAGGCAAACTATTTGCTCCCTTTTTTTTTTCCTTCTTTTTTGGTTTCATTTCTCCTCTCTCATGATTCATTCTTATTTACAACTGGACTATTACGTAAATAAGTTCAATGTGAAGGTAAATGTAGAACCTACATTGGATTACATGCCATCTTGTGGGGTAGGGGGGAGGAGAGGGAGGGAGAGAAAATTTGGAACCCCAAAACCTGTGGAACTGAATGTTGTAAACTAAAAATAAAAAAGTAAATTGAAAATAAAATTAAATTAGTTTAATGTGAAGGTATAAGTAGAATCTATATTGGATTACATGTCATCATGGAGGGGAAGGGGGAGGAGAGGGAGGGGGAGAAAATTTGGAACTCAAAAACTCATGGAAGTGAGTGTTGTAAGCTAAAAATAAAAATAAATTTAAAAAACATACAGCCAGAAGAAGTCAACAAAGTCAAAGATCCTACATCAAAAGCCTCCAAGAAAAATATGAATATGGAAGAGCTCAAAAAGGATTTGGAAAATCAAGTAAGAGAAGTAGAAGAAAAATTGGGAAGAGAAATGAGAGTGATGCAGGAATATCATGAAAAAAGAGTTAACAATTTGCTAAAGGAGACCCAAAAGAAAATAACACCTTAAATAACTGAATAATTGAAGAAATAACTGAAGAAAACAACACCTTAAAAAAATAGACTAACTCAAATGGCAAAAGAGCTCCAAAGAGCCAATGAAGAGAAGAATGCCTTAAAGGGCAGAATTAGCCAAATGGAAAAGGAGGTCCAAAAGACCACTGGATAAAATACTACCTTAAAAATTAGAATGGAGTAAGTGGAAGCTAGTGAGTTTATAAGAAATCAAGAAATTATAAAACAGAATCAAAAGAATGAAAAAATGGAAGACAATGTGAAATATCTCATTGGAAAAACCACTGACCTGGAAAATAGATCCAGGAGAGATAATTTAAAAATTATTAAAAATTATACCTGAAAGCCATGATCAAAAAAAGAGCCTAGACATCATCTTTCAAGAAATTATCAAGGAAAACTGCCTTGATATTCTAGAACTAGAAGATAAAATAGAAATTGAAAGAATCCACCAATTGCCTCTTGATAAAGATCCCCAAAAGAAAACTTGTAGGAATATTATAGCCAAATTCCAGAGTTCCTAGGTCAAGGAGAAAATATTGCAAGCAGCCAGAAAGAAATAATTTGAGTATTGTGTTAACATAATCAGGGTAACATATGATCTAGTAGCTTCTACATGAAGGAATCGAAGGGCTTGGAATATTATATTCAGGAGGCCAAAGGAGCTAAGATTAAAACCAAGAATCACCAATCAGCAAAACTTAGTATAATAATTCAGGGCAAAATATGGATTTTCAATGAAATAGAGGACTTTCAAGCATTCTTGATAAAAAAAACCAAAACTGAATAGAAAATTCAACTTTCAAATACAAGAATCAAGAGAAGCATGAAAAGGTAAACAGGAAAGAGAAGTCATAAAGGATTTACTAAAGTTGAACTGTTTTGTTTACATTCCTACATGGAAAGATGATATTTGTAACTCATGAGATCTTTCTCAGTATTAGGGTAGTTGAAGGGAATATACATGTATAGACAAAGGGCACAGGGAGAGTGGCATATGAAGGAATGGTATCTAAAAAAATAAAATTAAGGGGTGAAAGAGGAATATATTGGGAGAAGGAGAAAGGGAGAGATAGAATAGTGTTAATTATCTCACATAAAAGTGGCAAGAAAAAGCTGTTGTAATGGAAGGGAAGAGAATAGGTGAAAGGGGACAAGTATATCTTGCTCTCATCAGATCTGACTTAAGGAGGGAATAACATACACACTCAATTGGGCATCTTACCATCCAGGAATGTAGGAGCGAAGGTGATAAGGAGGGGGATGATAGAAGGGAGGACAGATTAGGGGAGGGTTTAGTCAAAAGCAAACACTTTTGAAAAGGAACAGGGTCAAAGAAGAAAATTGAATGAAGGGGGACAGGATAGGATGCAAGAAAATATAGTTAGTCTTTTACAACATAACTATTATGAAAGTGTTTTGCATAACAATACATGTATAACCTATGTTGAATTGCTTGCCTTCTCAATGAGGATGGGTGGAAAGGGAAGAAGGGAGAGAATTTGGAACTCAAAGTTCTAAAAACAAATGTTTAAAAAATTGTTTTTACATGCAACTGGGAAATAAGATATACAGGTAATGAGATATAGAAATCTATCTTGCTCTACAAGAAAGTAAAAGGAAAGGGGATGGGAGAGGAAAGTGGGGTGATAGAAGGGAGGGCAGACTGGGGAAAGGGGCAATCAGAATACATGCCACCTTGGGGTGGGGGGAGGGTAGAGATAGGGAGAAAATTTGTAACTCAAAATCTTGTGGAAATGAATGTTGAAAACTAAAAATAAATTTAAAAAAAGAGAAAAAAAAAGAATGAAGGACAACAACCTACCAACCAAACAACATCTCCCACTACTTGCCCAGGGATTATCTCATCCTGCAACAATCTTTTACCATGATAACCCCTTTTCCCATTGATTAGTTCCTTTTGGGGCCTCCATTTGTGGCCTGTAACAACAATGCTGCTTGTAACTGCTGTGGAGGTATAAGGCCCTTAACACCAGCACACAGGAGAGCTGCTAGCACAGGTTCTTTGATCTGCTTCTCTAAGGAAAGCAACTTTAAGGGGTTAACAATCTTACTTTAATTAAACATATATATACCATTCACTTAATTCAGGGGGAAAAGCCAGCACCCTGAACTTCAGAGCAAAAACAAACAGAAATTACAGAGACAATATGAATAGATCAACATTTCTGTCTAACCAAATCACAATACATAGTTACCAGAGAAGCACTAACATCTGGGTTTTCAAAGCTGGGGGACTCCAGCTCCAGAGGCTACCCAGAGTCTCCTCTGGTCAAATCACAGGACACTCTTCCAGTGAGTGAGAGCCCCAAACAAAATGCTAACCTCTGAGTTTATATGCCCTTCTTAGGACCTGAAGGCTCCACACCTAATCAGTTAAAGGGTGTGGGCCTGGGGCTTCACACCTAGTTAGCAAAAGGATGTCAGCCTGGGGCTTTGCACCTAGTAAGACTTAATCAAAGGCACTTGATTACTTTAGCAATCTAAAAGAGAAAACAGTAAAAAAAAAAAAGTTCCACCTTAATTACCATTACAGAGCCCAGTTCAGCCATGCTTAGATCTCCTCTCCTGTGTGTCTGATTCTAATGACTTTGTTACTATCTCTCCCCTTCCCTCCCCGCCCCCCAACTTTAATGTGTTGTCTTCCCTCATTAGAATGTATGCTCCTTGAGGGCAGGGACTGAATTTCTTTTTGTTTCTATTTGTATCACTAGTGTTTATCACTGTACCTAGAATGTATTAAGTACTTAAAATGCTTATTACCAACTCACCTGTAAGTGCAGGATCAGAAAGTCTTCCTCAGTGATCATCTCCAGCTACCTACTCAATGGCTGAGAGAGATTTGGTCACAGCAGCAGCAGCCACCTTCTAGGCAATCAAGAAGTCCTACTTTCAAAGACAGTTAAGGAGAAAGAAGCAGCTAACCCTGTACAGATGGTGTAACTTTCTGTCCCCAAACACTTTGGGGGCAGTGTAGCTTCCCTGTCTTCTTTCTGTTGTGAAGATAATTTTGATATCCCTACTCAATTTAATCAGTATTTAGTCAATTCATTGTGATTTAATGGGTATCAGTGATTGGGTTAGGTAGAATAGAATTGTTTGATTTATTTAACACTCTTAGAATAAGAGTTATGTAGGTTAGAATTAATTAACCCATTATGTATTGATGATGGCCATACTATTTATATTTGGGTTAGGGGATAGATTTATACTTTTTTAGCTGGACCTTTATTGAGATAGTGATTTGCTGTACTATGCTCCCCTCAACTCCTTTGAGAACAATGCTCAAAAAAAAACCCCATACCTTTCTTATGCCTCTTTGTTCTTTTATACCTAATGTTCATAACAGCTTGTGGAAAGTCCCTTCCAATCATCCTTCTACAGGACATTGGTCACTGATGTTTGTCCTGTGGAAAGCCCCAGCTAAGACAGATTGTTGAGGCCCAAGAATGCCACTGACAAAGTTGTGATGATTGATGGCCATCTCACTGAACCAAAAATGGGGTTTCTTCCTCTGGCCAAATATGGGATGAATTTCTTCTACTTCTCCCCCTTAGCCAATCATGTGAGTCTGCCACTTCTGGACTCACCAATCATGAATTACACCACTTCATTCTATTTTTTTTTTTTGCAGGGGGGAAGGCAGGGCAATTGGGGTTAAGTGACTTGCCCAAGGTCACACAGCCAGTAAATGTATCAAGTGTCTAAGGCCAGATTTGAACTCAGGTACTCCTGACTCCAGGGCTGGTGCTCTACTCACTGTTCATTCTATTTTTAATGATCTCTCAATGTCTATAAAAAGGGTTGGAGTCCAAGCAGAGGGATCCTTGACCAAGAGGAAGGTCTTAGATCCAATTGGTTAAGGGCTACTGGTCTCCCTAATAAATGGTTACCTGCTAAGAGCTCCATTTCAGTTGCCTTTTGTTGTAGATTGTATTCTGGGGGTCCACATTGTCTTAGAGAGAGGATCAAAGAAGTCTCACTTTCCAAAGTATCTCTCAAATTCTGTTAACCCTGACTTCCTCTGTGGTAACTTCTGGAACCCTCAGATCCCCATGGAGATAAAATGGTGAAATACAAATACAGTTGTTGCTGTTCAGTCACTTTCAGTTATCTCTGACTCTTCATGACCCCATTTGAGATTTTCTTGGCAAAGATACTGGAATGGTTTGACATTTTCTTCTCCAGCTCATTTTACAGATGAGGAACTCAGGCTAACAGAGTTAAATGACTTGCCCAGGGTCCCACAGCTAGTAGATGTCTGAGGCCAGATTTGAATTTAGGAAGATGAATCTTCCTAATTCTAAGCCCAGTGCTCTACTGAGCCTGTGCTACTTAGCTGCGTTGAAATACCTTGTACCCACATCAAAAATGATCTGGCCTTTTCATTCAAGGCCCTGCTAAGGAATCTTATAAGCTAATTTATTCTAACATGTTATTGGCCCAGTTGTGCCTTTTCATTCGGAAATGAATTTCATTCATTACAGAATTGTAGAATTTTAGAGTTGGAAAAGCCATTTAATCCATCCCATACCCAGAAAGAAATCCCATACCCGATAAATAGTTACAGTACCCAGCCTAAGGTTGAACAAAATCCAGTGAAGACCTTTATTGTACTTTATTCAGCTGCCAAATTGATATTCCTAAAGCACAGATTTGACCATGTCACCCCTCTGTTAAAACAAAAAATAAACTACAATGTTTCCCTATTGCCTCTAGGAAAAATAACAGAATTATCGGGTATTGAAAACCCTTTGCAATTGGTTTCAGTCTTCCTTATTACTCGTTATACTCTTTATACTATCCATGTTCCACTCCAACTAGCCTATTCGTTTTTCTCCTATGGAAGAGTCTCTCTTTTGTCTCCTTAACTGTGCACAGGCTACTGCTCTGAAATGCATCATTTCTTCATTTGCACTTGACCTCATCAGCTACAAATGCTCCATCCCAGAAATTCTTTTGTGTCTATACTGTATTTATATATGTCTGTGTTCTTTTCTCTGATAGTTAAGAATTGTTTATATCTTCAACACCAATCAGTTCTTTGCACATACTAAGAGCTTAATAAATGCTTGGTGATTCATTGAAGGCTGTCCTTAGGTGTGGACAAGAGTATTTAGTAGAATTATATAGTAGGCCCTTAATAGATATTGTGCTAGGATGCTTCCATTCCTTTAATCCCAACTCTTTTTTCCCTTACCTGCCTTTGTGGTTTTTTGCCTCCCTCACTTTGCATCCTAAGAAATTAGTCCTGGGTCCAACCTAAAAGAAAGGGATTCTACTGTGTTTGGAAAAAATGTTTTATCAGTAGCAGAGCTGACTCTCGTCAAAATATTGCAGAGGATTACCTAATCCTTTGTAATAGGAGAATTATCTTAAGCCCTTCCTATATTCAAATTAGGCTAGGTTTAAAAAAAAATTTCCTAAAAGGTTACAAAGTTGTCTGTCCCTGGAACCTGACTGGCCCAGAGGGTTAAGGTTCAAGCTGTTCCTCCCTTAATGAAACTTCTCGGTAACCTCTGGCCATATTTCCTTGGCTTCCTGGTCACTTAAGGACATAAAAGGCTCACCCACATAGATTGGGGCCCTTTAGACTTGGCAGATGTCCCAAGACCACAAGATTCTCCACACCCTATCCTTCAGACCAGAGGCATTTCCATATGAGAGAGGCAGTGTCTAACCCAAACTAAGTATTATAGTATCCTCATTGAATAGCCTTTTTATTTAATAGCTATGTAAACTTTCTTCTGTTAGCTGTTGAATGACCTACAAGGGCCTCGTTTTATTCCAACACTAAACCTGAACAAAGAAAGTATAGGCCTGAATCAGGGCTCTCTTCCTCATCATCACCTCAATTATGCTCCTTCCTTCCTTTGGTTGGTTGATTGTTGTCCCTTCCTTTTCAAAGAGGACCAAAATGACATCACTATGTCAGAGTCAAGTTACAACACATCGGACTGTAGCTGATTTAGACCAGTAAGAGCTTGGAATGCTCAACCATGGGATGAGCACAAAAAGTCCATGTGAACACTTGGGGCACATTTTCTAAATTTGCACATCACATGTTTCTTTTGTGCTACTTCAGTTCTGCTTTGTACCTTCTCTGATGAGGGCATGCCATGCTGGGCAGTCCTGTGTCACAGTCCCATGTCACACAACCAATTCCAAAGTTCTTAAGAGAGACCTTGAGAGTATCCTTGTATCACTTCTGACCACCATGTGAACGCTTGCCCTGTGCAAGTGCATGTTTGGCATTCAAACAACGTAGGCAGCCCATAGTACTCTCTGCAGTAGAGTTTGAATGCTTGGCAGTTTAGTCTGAGTAAGGACCTCAGTGTCTGGTACCTTATCCTGCCAGGTGTCTTCAGAATCTTCCTAAGACTATTCAAATGGAAGTGATTCAGTTTCCTGACATGGTGCTGGTAGACTGTCCAGGTTTCACAGGCATACATTAATGAGACCAGCACAATGGCATTGTAGACCTTCAGTCTGGTAGTCAGTCTAATACCTCTTCTCTCCCAGGTTGTCCTACGTAAGCAGAGAAAATCATTGAATCAACAAATGCAGAATCTCAGATTGGGAAGGAACCTCATAGATCTGCCCAGGCAACTGTAGCTCCCAAAGTGAATCCTCCTGTCCAGTCATACCATTCTGCTCATTCTTGCATAAACCTACCAAACTCTTCTGCACCTCCAGACCTTTGATGGGGTTGCACCTACCTGAAATGGTCTCCTTATTTCCTCACCATTCTAGATCCTTTGCAATCAGGTTTCCCTCTCCCTTTGCAGTCTTATTCACTCTGCTTCCCACCACATACTCTAAACTCCATCCTACCTGGACTGTTTACTGTCCTCTCTATTCATCAGTGGAGGCAGCTAGGTGGCTCAGTGGATTAAGGACTGAGCCTGGAGTCAGAAAGACTTGAATTTAAATCTGGCCTCAGACACTAGCTCTGTGATCCTGGGCAAATCACTTAACCTCTGTTTGCCTTAATCCATTGCAGAAGGAAATAGCAAACCACTCCAGTATCTTTGCCAAGAAAACCCCATGGACCATGTGGTCCGGGGGTCAAGGAGAATTGGACATGACTAAAAAACTACTCATCACCCCTATCTCACTCATTCCTCTCCCTCCTCTGATCTGCTTTCTCTGTCTGTGCCATTTATTGAGAACCTAATCATAAATTGTTTTGAATTATCTCATTTCCCCCAATAAGACTGTAAGTTCCTTCAGGAATGGTAATATTTCTCATATTTTTTCTATCCACAGCACCTAGAATATTGATAGCTGGAATTTATATAGATTTACATAATTCTTAATTATGTAATTACATAAGTCTTCCTTGATAGAAGACATTCCATCCCTCAGCTCCTTCTCCAGCTATTTCCTCATGCCTGGAATGTTCTCCCTCCTCAATTTTGTCTAGTGATTTCCCTAATTCCTTTAAGTCCCAATTAAAATCCTTTCTTTTTCAGGAAGACTTTCCCAAATCCTCTTAATTCCAGTGCCTTCCCTCTTTTAATTATCTCATACTTCTCTTATATTTAGCTTGCTTTGTGTATAGTTCTTTGCAGATTGCCTCCTCCGTGAGATTGCAAGCTCCTTTGAGGGCCAGGACTGCCTCGTGCCTCTTTTTGTATCCTCAGCACTTAGCACAATGCCTGCCACATAGCACGGGTATAATCAGTGCTTACTGATTGATTGATTAATGTAAGGAAAATTTTCCTAGCCACTAAAGTGAAATAGGATGTCTCAAGAGGTCACAGATTTCTCCTCAGTGGAAGTCTTTAAGCAAAAGCTTTATTAAAAATCATTGATTAAAGAGTATCAACATTTAAGAAATAATGAATATTACTTTACCTCCTTTCCAATATAAGTGATATTCTTTAAGTAATGGTTGAATAGATCTGAATTCTAATTTTTCCCCCTATATTCTTAATACCAGTAACCCAAACAAAGTGGCTGCTGTGCTTTCTAGTAATACAAATTCATAATGTGTTGGAACCTTGCAAGAACCTGGGATCTATGCCCTAATACCATAGTGAAGCAATGCTTGAAGGAAATCTTCTGGGAATGCTAGAAATCAATACCTCTAAGTGTAGTAAAAGGCAGACCTGATTTTCCTTACATTTAATAGTCTTGCAGGTTGTGTTATAAAACAAATCTTCAGAGTGTTTTTTTCCAACCTCTTAATTGAAATAATATTTTATGAAGCATTTTCTGAATTGTAAAGAGCTATATAGTCATAAAGCAGTGGGAAGAGGCAGCTTGATGTGGTGGATAGAGAGTTGGTCTTAGATCCAAGAAGTTCAAATTCTTTCTGATGTATAGTGGTTGGGACCCGATAGGCAAGTCACTTAACTTAGTGCTCTAGGCCAGTAGCATTAAACTCAAATAGAAACCAGGACACTAAACCATACACGAGGATCCCTCCAGGCTACATATTGACTTAGAAAATCACAAATTAACAATATCTATGTTTTATTGTAGGGCAGCTAGATAGTGCCAGGCCCAGAGTTAGGAAGACTCCTCTTCCTGAGTTCAATATGGCCTCAGACACTGACTAGCTGTGTAACCCTGGGCAAGTCACTTAACTCTATTTTCCTCAGTTTCCTTATTTGTAAAATGAGCTAGAGAAGGTAATAGCAAACCATTCCAGTATCTTTGCCAAGAAAACCCCAAATATGTTCACAAAGAGTTGGATGGGGCCAAATAACAAGAAAAATATTTTATTGTATTTTTATTTATTTTGTTAAATATTTCCCAATGATATTTTCATCTGTTTGGGGTGTTAGACACCTCTGGACTAGATGGTCTCTAAGATACCTCCTAGCTTTAGATCTATGATATACTAAAAGGCAACCAGCCTCAGAGTAATTGCAATGACCAGTTATGGTCCCCAAAGAACAGATGAAGAAACACATTCACTTGTTCTCAGTAGAAGGCAAGGCACTGGCACTATGAATATAGAATGTTGCTAAGTATGCTGCAACTGATTTTGCAAGGAGCTACCAAATCACAAACACTGTGGTAGAATGTAATATCTCTTTGATGCATGCTGCAGGCCTGCAGGGCTGTGCTGAGATCTCAAGGGGGATATAGTTTAGACCCCAGCTAAGTGTGCAGGTGTGGTGTTAATGTGACTGAAGATCTTTCCCCACCCATTAATCCCATTAACAGGTCTCAGGTGGAGCTAGTTAAGGGAAGCTTGATTAGGAGAGGCTTGTTTGTAGGAAGGCCTATACCCTTTTGCTAATTAGGTCAAGAGGGTTGTGAAGCCCTCAGGCTCTAAAAAGGGTATGTATACTCTAAGGGTAGCCATTAAGCTCTCTCTCAGAACTGCAGGAGGAGAGGACACAGGCAAGCAGACAGCTAGGATTTGTGAGTGAGTGTTTACGGGAAGGCTCCAGCAGAGGAGAAGGTTATGGGATGGTTTGGCTCCCTGCTGTGATATTGTGTTTTAAGTTCCTTGCTGTTATGATAAAGTGGGCTTACTGTTTTGGGGATATAATTGCTGCTATGTTGAATTGGAGTTATTGGTTTGGGGATTTGATCCTCTGGTGACTGAATAAATGTTTTACTTCTTCTGCCTTCTATATAGAGAGTCTCTTATATTCTGTGATACAGAACTATACAGGCATATTCATGGTCACCATCAATATTGTGACACTTGCCTTACTGATACAGCTGAGTTGGTAGTTTGAGCTCATATTGCTAAACAGGAAGGCCTCCACAGCCAAAAGCAGAAAGGGGAATGTGAGGGGCAGCAGCATAAAAATAGGTCCAGTGCTGGCACTGCTGCCTGGGTTGAAAGCTGGTGTGGAAGTTTGCATAGCCTTAGGAGCAGTTTTCTCTCCCCAGGCTGTGCAAGAAGGGACTTAAGATGAGGAGAGAAGGCCTAAAGAGGTCTGTCTATTCTGTTTTGATCAATAGCGGCTAATTGCAAGTGAACTATTCCTATGCCTATTCCCCACCCCTTCAGCTGGCTCTGACTGGCAACCACTTCCAAGTGTGTTCCTTTATTCTGCTATAAATTGTGTTTTACAGAACTGGTTTTACTTCTCATAAACTTCTGTGGTTGACTCAGTCATGTGTATTTCCTTGTGCCTTGCCTCTGTTAATTATTTTCAAATTATACTGTATATAGCTTATATCTTTGTACAAAGCTGTTTACATGTTATCTTCCCCATTAGACTGTGAGTTTCTTGAGAACAGTGACTAATTTTTTACTTCCTTTGTATCCTTAGCACTTAGTACAGGGGCTGGCACGTAGCAGATGCTTAATAAATACTAGGTGATTTGACTGGCTCATTTGTTTGTGGCATGAAGATGCAATCAGCTCTGGAAGTGACACAAGACAGTGACTTTTCCTAGCAGAAGGCTGAGATCAATCTCCAATTGAGGGCATAATCATGAACTATTCATATGTTTCAAAGCTAAAATCTCAAGGGCAGAATTAATATGAACTTGGGCTTTTCTTCAGTCTGCCCCATCAGACTACAAATCTAACCTTTCATTTGTATAACTCAAATATTCAGTTTACCAAGAGTGGTAGGACCCAGAAACTCAGCTGGCTATTAACTAGAATATTGTCTTTACCAGAACACCATACCACTAAACACAGAGGTCACTGGATTTGGTTTTAACTTATCAATATAATATCTAGGGGTAGCCAGGTGGCACAGTGGACAGATCACTTGTGCTGGAGTCAGGAGGACCTGAGTTCAAATCCAGCCACAGATACTTACTAGCTATGTGACCCTGGGAAAGTCACTGAACCTCAATTGCCTCCTCAAAAAATATAATATCTTCTCAGACATACACAGTAGGACAATAATTTATATCCCTGTATAATTCACTATCTTTCCTATTAGCTTCTGTTTTCTGACCAACGTCATTCAAAGGAAAATGAATTTAGCTTTAAAAGTGAGTGTGAGAAAAGATCAACAGTCAATCCTTTGGAGCAATACTGGTTAGGCATGGGGTAGGCCCCATGTTGATTTTGTTGTTCTTGCTATTGCCATTTATCACAGAATTTCCGAGTTAGACAGGCCATCAGTGTCCATCCAATCCAACCCATTCCTAAAATGAGAATCTCCTCTACAACATACCCTACAAGTGGTCATCCAGCTTTTGTTTGAAGATATCCACTGAGGAGGAGCCCACTATCTCCTGGGCGAGCCCATGTCAGTTTCAGACAGCTCTAATTGTTAGGAAGCATTTCCTCATGTCAAGCCTAAATTGGCCTCTTTGTAGCTTCTAACTATTAAATCAAGGATCTTCTTTCTTTACCTTCATATCTCGATTTAGTGTGTTTGACTTCTAGAGAACTTAGTTTAGCATTCATTAAACCAGCCAGGCAAAGGTTTTAAGGAATTCTTGTATATCCTTTCTTAACTAGATTCTACCATTCTGCCATTTTGGTACATGAGATCTGATGTCCATGAAAGTGGGCAGGGGAAAATAATTCAGAAGAAAAGAAGAAGGAAAAAAACAATTTTTGTTGAAAAAATGTTTGAGAACAGGATTACAATAATTTATATAACCACAGAAATTGAAACAAATTTGATAAGCAGATTTTATACAGTTTTATTTGTAGTTTTCTTTAGTATTTCTTACATCTGGATATAGGTCCTTGGGAAAATTCCAGAGGTGATAAGTGGTATAGTACAATAGTAAAAACACACTATTGTTAAATGAAATATTATTCATCTGTTCACTAGTGTCTAGACAGAATTTTTGTTTTAACCTCTCAGAGCATCAGTTTTTTCCTTTGCAGTAATAAGTCACATTTACACAATATCTTAAGGTTTCTAAAGCATTTTTTCTCACAATTACTATGTAAGGTAGAGAGTAAAAATATCATTATCCCCATCTTACAGATGAGGAGCCAGAGTCTCAGAGATTTGCCCAGAGTCACACAGCTAAAAAGGTGCCAGAGCTAGGATTCAAACTCTTGACTCTCACGTTGGTCCTTCTTCCACTGTATCATACTGCCATACATCAGTTTGTAAATTTAGGGCATCCATCTTCTCTGAGTCTACTCCCAATGAGTACATGGCTGCTCCCTTCCTCCCCACTCAGCCTACCTCATCAGTGCTTGGGCAGCGTATAGCCTACTGGCCTGAGCATCTCCCATTTAGAATTTTGAAGTTCAAAGAGGCACTCCTGCTCTTATGTTCTACTTGCTTTCTTATTGCCCATACTATGCTGGGTCAGCTGGTACAAGTTATGCCAGCTATTGGATGCTGCCCCTTGAAGATCTCCACAGGGAGGAGGCTCCCAGAATAAGGAGAGCTCAAAGGCAGAGCACAAGCCCTTGGTGCCTTATAAGCTGAAGTAACCCTAAGTCCTATCTATGAAGTCAGTAAGAGGTATTTTTTTCGGGGGAAATAATTTTTTTTTTATTTTCTATTCCAATATATCCAGCACTTCTTAAAGCTCTCATGCCTTTTCCAGCATCGAGAAAGGGCATATCATCTGGGAAAAGTCAAAAATATTTTAATGATTTTCTGGAAATAAATCTAGTGACAAACACATTTTATTTGTCTCTGCAAGTAACTTTTAGTTAACAAAAGGTCAGTGTCCATTAGAACACAGTTCTATCAAGCCAAGGTCTCCCGCTAAAGCTCACTAAACTTTACACACACACAAAAAAATAACACATCGGAAATTGTTCTGTGACACACATTGTACTCCCAGACCTTGCCAAGTCTCTTATCTCACACTGAGTAAAGTGTGTCACTGGTCACAAGGGAAATCAGGTGAGAGAACGCAAATAGTTCAACAGAAACCATCACCACTACTAGAAAAATAACACAACTGTGCACACCCAATTGAATCATGTATTACCTTGAAATTTTTCTCTAGTCAATTAAATTCAGAAAGTGTTGGCTGAGTTCCTGTTATTGCAAGATACAAAGTCAAGAATAAAATAGTCCCTGCCCTCAAGGAGCTTACATTCTACTGCAGCTATTTGTTGAATATGTTCACATATACAGGCGTATCTTGTTTTCTTGTGCTTCGTTTTATTGCATTTTGCAAATACTGCATTTTTTACAAATTGAATCCCTGCATCAAGCGAGTCTACTGGTGCCATTTTTCCAACGTCATATGCTCATATCATGTCTCTATGTCACATTTTGGTAATTCTCACAATATTTCAAAATTTTCATTATGATTATAGCAGTTGTGGTGATCTGTGATCAGTGATCTTTGATGTTATTATTGCAATTGGGGGGGGCACTAGAAACCACACCCATATAAGAGGGCAAACTCAATCAATTAATGTTGTGCGTGTTCTGACTGCTCTACTAACCAACTACATTTCTCTTCCTCTCCTCAGGCCTCCCCATTCCCTAAGACACAACAATATTGAAATTAGGCCAATTAATAACCTAACGATGGCCTCTAAGTGTTCAAGTGACAGGAAGCACTAAAAAAATTCATGTGACTTGCTTTATTGTGATATTTGCTTTAGAACCAAACCCACAATATCTCCAAGGTATCCCTGTATGACTTTCTTCCTCCCTAGACCACAAGCTCCTCCAGGGCAAGGGCTCTATGGCCCATGGCATCTACCATAATGCTAAGGGCAGAGCAACTGAGTGAATACCAGAGATTGAAACCAGAGATTGAAACATGAATGAGGTGGAATACGACCTCCAGTTCACCTCCCCACACACACATACACAGAAGCATGCAGTCGGTGCTTAGTATTGAATTGAAAGAATGCTTGGTGTGAGCCTTGAAGACAGAGATTATGGCACTGGATGGCAATGGATGAGGGGAATAAGCACTTCACCCGTCCTGCTTGAAGGTCCATGAAGAAGGCTTTACTGACTTTATATGGACCCTGGAGCTGGAAAGGAGCAGCATCTTTTTTTGTGGGAAGGACAGCGTAATCATATGACAGGGATCAAACTGACCATGTGGAAAGTAGATGACCTTTATTTCTTTTTTAAAAATAATATTTTGTTTTTTCCAATTACATCTAAAAGTAGTTTTCAATATTTTTTAAATAAAATTTTGAGTTCCAAATTTTTTCTCCCTCCCTTCCATTTCCCCTTCCCAAAATGGCAATCGATTTGATATAGGTTATACATGGGCAATTGTGTTAACATATTTCCACATTAAACATGTTGTAAAAAAAGAATCAGAAAAGGAGAAAACAACAAGAAAGAAAAAACAACAACAACAAAAGTAAAAATAGTATGCTTTGGTCTGCATTCAGACTCCATAGTTCTTTCTCTGGATGTGCATAGCATTTTCCATCATGAGTCTTTTGGAATTGTCCTGAATCATTGCATTGCTGAGGAGAGTTAAGTCTATCGAAGTTGATCATTGCACAACGTTGTTATTGTATACAATGTTCTCCTGGTTCTGCTCGCTTCACTCAGCATCAATTCATGGAAGGATGACCTTTATTTCTACATAGAAGGCTCTCTGAAGTCAGAAATTGCTTTGATCTTTTCAAATGAATGTGTTCTCTGAGCCTGTTTGTGGAGTTCTTGGAGAACTGGAAGCTTCACTGATCCCCAGGTGCTCAGCAAAAAGTCACGAATTATGCTCTGGTCTCAAGCTAGCTATTTAGGATCACATACACATGAAATAAGCAGCAAGCATTCTTTTTTGGTGACCTCTGACTGGAAATAAAAGGTGATGGGCAATCAAGAACTACAACGTCCCATGCACCTCACCCAGACCATTCTTCTTCCAATTTTCTGAAACTCTGCAGAGTAACTCTGCTTTGGAGTTTTATTCTTTAGCTCAGCAGATACTTATGTAGCATTCTTATAATCTTTCTATGGATGGGTAATGAAAAAGCCAGGCCAACTTTTGTACCTAATAAAAGTCATCAAAAAGAACAGGGGACAAAGTCAAGAACATTTTGTAAATACGAAAGGAACATTGTTGTATATTTGCTTCTTCAATACATGGATGGGTCTGTGATCTCACTAGTGGGAATGCCCTCCACTGGTGCAAGTCATAAGCCCTCCATGCCTTCAAATCCTGGGTTACTCTTGTTCAAGTCTTTCTATAAATCTTTCGTAGAAGATGCATCCAGGAAGAAGGCCTTGCTTGGGTTCTTTTAATATTTCAAGGGAACTAGTACAGTATTTAGATTGCCTCTCTGTCCTTATTCTTGTGACATGACTAGGCTATCTACTTTTTCATGCATCTTTGTCCTTAAAATGTTGTTTACACTATAACTTTTGCATGAATCACTGTTGGTGATGTGCTGAAGTCTATTAATAGCCACACTTACCTTTCCATTATCTTTTCAAGCACCTGCAATTTGAAATCTTCTGAGATCATAGTATTCCATGCTTCATAGAAATGTGTCATTCTTGGAAGAATAACATTGTTTAAAGATAGCCATTCTTAGCTGTTAGCTGATTCTTGTCTTTGAAAGCATTATACAACTTTCCAAATGTGTACATGGCTGATCTCCTCCTCCTATTCAATTCTCATTGTACATCTACAGTATTTCCCTACTAAACTAATTTATTTTGATTGACTAATTCAATGAGCTACCTGCCTGCTTGTCTGTTACAGTCTGCATAATATGCACTTTTCCCATCAACTTTGTTTTTCCAATGCTGTTCTATTTCAAATGACTACAGATTTCGCTGAGTCATGTAGTGATCCAAGGATCATTGAAATTAGTAGTCGTTTGTGAAGGGGAGCATTTGGAAAATCTCATCATTCACAATTACTTTTTTGATTTTAGAGGAATCATTCCTCGATTTGTGATTTGTGATGCTGGGGAACACCTTAAGTGAGCATATGTCTCCCCAATTTATGGCTCATTAGATGTTGATATTCAAGTATTATGTTATACCATAGGATGGATTTCTGGGTAGTAGGTTTATAAAAGGAAATACAGGTACACATATAAATATTATTTAAGAGTTGAATATGAAAGGATGATATCTAAAAAAATAAAATCAAATTAAGGGATAAGAGAGGAATATATTGAGAGAGGGAGAAAGGGAGAAATAGAATGGGGTAAATTATCTTGCATAAAAGTGGCAAGAAAAAGCAGTTCTGTAGGAAGGGAAGTGGAGGCAGGTGAGGAGGAATGAGTGAATCTTGCTCTCATCGGATTTGACCTGAGGAGGGAATACCATACACACTCATTTGGGTATCTTACCCCACAGGAAAGAAGGAGGAAGAAGATAAAAAAGGGGGGACAATAGAAAGGAAGGCAAATGGGGGATGAGGTAATCAAAAACAAACACTTTCGAAAAGGGACAGGGGTCAAAGGAGAAAATTGGATAAAGGGGGATAGGTTAGGAAGGCGCAAAACATAGAGTATTGTGGAAGCATTTTACATAATGATCTGCACGTGGCCTATGTTGAATTGCTTGCCTTCTTAGGGAGGGTGGGTGGGGAGGGAAGAGGGAAGAGAATTTGGAACCCAAAGTTTTAAAAACAGACGTTCAAAAACAAACAAAAAAAATGTTTTTTGCATGCAACTAGGAAATAAGATACACAGGCAATGGGGCGTAGAAATTTATCTTGCCCTACAAGAGAAGAAGGGAAAGGGGGATGGGAGGGGAGTGGGGTGACAGAAGGAAAGGCTGACTGGGGAACAGGGCAACCAGAATATACACCATCTTGGAGTGGGTGGGAGGGTAGAAATGGGGAGAAAATTTGTAATTCAAACTCTCGTGAAAATCAGTGCTAAAAACTAAATATATTAAATAAATTAAATTAAAATGATTTAAAAAAAGAAATACTTCAAAAAAGAAGAAGAAAAAAAAAGAGTCCAAAAGGGACCAACATGAAAGGTATACATGTAGGGCAAAAGGTTAACTCACACAAGGGGCACTGGAAGACCTTTTCTCCCTTCATGGAGTCTTCACCAAGTTCTCTTAATGTATACCTCCCTGCTAGGTGAGCAGCCTAGATGGGTTTCAAGAGACAATGTCTCTGTTTAATCCTTTTCAATTATTTCTTCAATGGCCACCAGGGGTCTTATTTCCTGAATTTCCCCCATCCTCACTTGTCTTTCTGTATCCATCTGTATCCAAGAGCAGTTTCCATTGTTGTGAACCATGTTTACTGTGATGACCACAATAAAGTAGAACCAGGATGAAGACTCTGGATCTCCTAAACTCACAAGATTGCTGCCTAGAGGCAATTGGATAGTACAGTAGAGTGCTGGGCCCAGGAGTCAGGAAGGCCTGAGTTTAAATGTGGCATCTAACACTTACTAGTTATATAACCCTGGGCTAGCCACTTAGTCTCTATTTGCCTCAGTTTCCTAAACTGTAAAGTGGGGATAAAACAGAACTTACCTCTCATGGTTGTTGTGAGGATCAAGCGAAATATTTGTAAAGTGCCTGGTACATTACGTTTAATAAATGCTTGCTCTTGCTCCAACCCCTTAACACATCCACCTTGGAATATCTGTTCAACTAAGATTAGGAAAGAATAACAAAGAGTCAGAGGTGGCTAACAGCTATCATGGTGGGATGGGAGACAGAGCTGCCATCCCTCTTCTCCTCAACTCTTGGGACCAACTCAAAGTCATCCTCCTTGCTCAAAGCTTCCAAGAAAAAGGAACAAAAGAGTAAGTGCCCCTTTTGTATGCCCACTCAGTTCTGATTCAGCAATCCCTGTGTCATTCGGCTCTTCCAGCTCCACAGCCAAGTAAAAGACTTTTTATCATCATGTAGTACAAGCCCCTCAGTCACACATGGCTGGAAACACATTCCTTCCAAGTTTCCAAGTGGTCACTTGGACTGGAAGCAGGCAGGGAATATTTTTGAGTTATTCAAGGACTGATCCTCACAAGCCAGTCTAATCCCATTAGATGGAATCATCTCTGTAATTACATCTGTCTATATACTTCTCTCTTTTATGATTTTTGACATGTGCATGGGAAACTCTTATGAGGAAAGAGGACCTATGAGGCTGAATTTTGTTGCACTTAGTTTTTTGTTCTTGTTGTTGTTTTTTTTAATCAATGAACAATGGACATGATGGGATCTCATTTGCTCTATACAACCATGTCACCATGAAGATGTCATGATGAAAAAATTGTGGTGAGCTATCAGAAATTGAATGGAAAAGCCTGCTTCTTCCCTTCTCATGTTTTCATCAAGGATGCTCTTGGTCCATTCCTAGACCATTCTCTTGAAGATTTCATAAAAGAAAGCAGACAGTTAGGTGACATAATGAATATAGTGCTGGTGTTGGATTCAGAAGACATCGGTCCAAATCCTGCCTCAGATACTAGCTGAGTGACCCTGGTAAGTCACCTCTTTGAGTTTGATCTGCAAAATGAGAGGGTTGGATTTTTGATGGCTTCTCAGGCACCTTGAGCTCTAAAACTACGATCCTATGTCATGAGTCAGTAGCTGCTAATGTATCTTTGTGGGGTGGGGGATCAGTTGGGTAGGTCTGAACCTGTGCTTTCATCAGTGTGGTTAACTCCCAGTGTGAGAACTCCCTGCCTTGATGCAGACCTGCAACTCCTCTATAACTTATAGTCTTTACAATTTACTTTAGCACTGGAAGTTTAAGTGAGTTGCCCAGGGTATTACAACTAGTTTGTATCAGAGCCAGGATGTGATCCAAATTCTTCTCTACTCCAAAGCCTGTCCCTCTATCATGAGACTCTACTGCATCTCTTTATATCTACTGTATCACTTTTTTTAAAGTGTCATTTGTAATCTCTATTCTTTTAGAAACTTCCCCCTCTGAAATATCTTTGATACCTTAAAAATTGGTCCTTCTGAGTCTCTTTCCTATTGTGTCCAATATGGATTCCTCCTATATATATATATGTGTGTGTGTGTATATATATATATATATATATATATGATGATAGAGTTCATTATCTTCACTTCTGTCCATTTATGATATTTTAGGAGCTGACAGAGCACTTAAGCAAACCCTGTAGGAGCTGTGACTTGGTAGACTGAGAGCTTGGCTTGAAGTCAGGAATAACAGCTAAAATAATAATAGCTAACATTTATATTGTGTTTACTACGTGCCAGGCATTGTGCTATGTACTTTATAATTTTTACCTCATTTGATCCTCACAACAACCCTGGGAGGTAGGTATCTCTACTTTATAGATTAGGAAACTGAAGCAAATAAAGGTTAAATGATTTACCCGGAGTTGCACAGCTAGTAAGTATCTGAGATAGAATTTGAACTCACGTTTTCTGAATTCCAGGCTTGAGCGCTCTATCTACTGAGCAATTTGGGCCCTGACTCTACCACTACCATTTATGGGCTGTATGACCCTGAGCATGTCATTTAAAATCTATGTACCTTAGACAAATCTCTAGGATATTATCTATCCCCTCATAGCTGGGGTTGAAGAAATGGCTATTCCTTCATGTAAAAGAGCACATATTCAGAATAACAACTGTTAAATGAATATTTGCAAGCAATCTAAGAACAACAAGATTCTTAGCATCCTCTTTTCCTCATAGTACATAGCCCTTACTATGGCAGTTAGAGGCCACAAAAGATTGATGATAATTTTGCTTTTTATGTATTTAATGGGTTTCTATGGCCAATTAATGTGTTGCCTAGTGGCCAAGCTTGTAGTCATGAGCCTCTCCATACTTAGTTGTCCCTAGATGACAAACACAGCCCTTAGAACCATATTTAAAACTTTTTTCAGCTTGGTAGGAGCTATCAGAATTTGTACTCCACTGACAGTCTTCTAAAACCCAGGGCTCACCTCCAGGCTACAGGGACACTAGCAGAATATTTTCATAAGGTACATAACAGTGGTTTAAGAAATAAGGAATTACACAGGATGAAAAGCCATGGATGAGTTAAGTGCTCACACTGATGAAATCATGGACCTACTAAAGCATTGGAAAAGAGAAAAAAGGACAAAAAGTTGGAGTCAGTAGCATTATCAAAGATCCCAGTTGTTGGGCCCCAGACCACAAGATCCAACCACAATCACATCAGCAAACACCCAGGCCTTTATCTGAGGTCCTCCCCTAAAGAGTACTGCATGAAATGGAAAGTATCATCTCATACCTATTTAACTGGTGAAGATAATTTTTTTAAATGAAAGATTCAGTGTTGGTGAAAGCTATGTTGAGAAAAAGGTATACTATCACACTGCTGGCAGGAGTTGTAAATTGGTGTAATCTTTTTTTTGAAAAAGCAATACACAAGTAAATTGTAAGAGCTACAAAACTGTTCATACTCCTTGACTCTATGACCACAGTATTAAGATTGTATATAAGGTAGTCATTGAAAGTGGAAAAATACATATCTTGATAGACCTTGAAAAAGTTATGGCTATGTGCCTAAGTCAAAGGACTCTAGACTGTTTGTAGTTGCTGATTACCTTCTAAGGCTGTAAAGAAACAGTCAGTACATTTTTTTTCTTGCTAGTAATTGGTGGATTGAGCTTTGATAGGAACCTAGTCCCAGGGGGTGGGGAGTATAGAGTACAGGGACAGAGTTCAGAAAGAAAGTTAGTGATGTGCTTCGAGAGATTAGACTTTAAGTCAGAGAGAGATAGTAATTAGAGAGAAGTGGGATTCCGTGGAACCTGAAAGAGGATGAGTCAGTGTGAGTGTTGCTAGATGTGTCTGGGTACAGATTCTCAGCAGTTGGTTTATTGATGGTATGTCCGGGTGCACATCCACTGAGGCAGACTGAAACTGGCTGTAAGGACTTTCAAAACAGAGCAATAAATCAAAGGACAGACTTTGTGTGTACAAAGGGTGGAAGAGAATGTCCCTTGTATACAGCTCTCTTAGAATCTAGAAATGAACAAGTGATTGAGTGAATGAATAGCCTAGCACAGAGCTAACTTGGTAGTGGGAATACAAATACAAAAGAAAAGCAATCCCTACTCTCCAAGAGCTTACACTCCAATAGAGGAGTGGTAGCCAAGGAAGGGTGTTTTGGTTCAGGAAGTCCCAGAGTGGAGGCAGTGGAGTGAGTAACGGGGAGACAGTGATAGCATTGCTTTGATAACTAGGACCTAAGAGACAGACAAATTATGGAGAGGAGTGAATGCAAGGCTACAGAGTTTGGACTTTATTCAATAGGCAAAGGAAAGCCATTAAGGGGTTTGATCAGGGTGGGTGATGTGCTGACAGAGTAATAGGAGAGTCAGTGAGACATGACAAGAAAGAACTCTGTCTGAACTCTGGATCTGAAATGTCAAAACTTTGGTTGAAGCCCCAGCTTTGCTGTTTATACTTCATTGTTTCAGACAAGTCACTTCACTACTTTGGGTCTCAGCTTCCTCACCTGTGAAATGAGGGACTTGAACTTGATAATCATTGGGGTCCCTTCAGTTCTACATCTATGAACCTGACTCAGAGGGTCATCGCCAGTCAATCAATAAGGATTTTTTTAAGCATTTACTAAGTGTCAGGCACTGCCAAGAGCTGGAAATACAAAAACAGCTAAAAAATATCACCTGTCCTCAAGGAGAATGCATTCTAATGAGGAAGATAACATGTAAATAAGGAAGGACATATAAGATACATTAGGAGTAGGAGGAAAATAATCTGGGGTTGGGGGAGGTAGCTAGGGGAACCACAAAAGGTGGAATTTGAGCTGTCTTTTTTTTTTAATTTGATATTTTATTTTCCCCCAATTACATGTAAAAACAAATTTTAACATTTGATTTTTAAAATTTTTGAGTTCAAAATTCTCTCCCTCCCTCCACTCTCCTCCCCCCCACCCCATTGAGAAGACAAGCAATTTGGTATAGGTTATATGCAGTCATGCAAAATATATTTCCATGTTAATATGTTGTGAAAGAACACACTGACAAAACAAAAAAAATAACAAAAGTAAAGAAAAAATATGCTTTGATCTTCATTCAGACTCTATCAGTTCTTTCTCTGGAGGTGAGGATAGTATTTCTCATCATTATTCCTTCAGAATTGTCTTGGATCATTGTATTGCTGAGAACAGCTAAGTCATTCACAGTTGATCATCATACGATATTGCTGTTACTATAGACAATGTTCTCCTGATTCTGCTCGTTTCACTCTGAATCAGTCCATGTAAGTCTTTCCAGGTTTTTCTGAGAACATCCTGGATTTGAGCTGAATCTTAAAGGAAGCCAGGGAGACCAAGAGACAGAAATGAGGAGAGAGAGCCCTCCAAACATAGAGAACAGCCAGAAAAGGCAGAGAGATAGGGACAAAGTGTTGTATTCTAGGAACTGCAAGTAGACCAGTGTATCTAGATCATAGAATAAGTGGAGAAGAGGAAATTTTAAGAGGAATAGAAAGGTAGGAAGAGGCTAGGCTCTGAAGAGTTTTAAATGCCAAAGAAAAGATTTGGTATTTGATCCTGGAGGTAATAAGGAGTCACTGGTGCACAGTGAACAGGGAGATGACATGGTTAGAGCTATGCTTTAGAAAAACGACCTGGACATCTAAGTAGAGAATATAAGAGATGAATGAGGAAGTGACTTGAGGCAGAAAAACAGGTTAGAAGACTAAATAGGGCATCTAGATAGCGCAGGGGATAAAGCACTAGCCCTGGAGTCAAGAAGACCTGAGTTCAAATCCAGCCTCAGACACTTACTAGCTGTGTGACCCCAGCCAAGTCACTTAACCTTGATTTCGAAAAAGTTTATTTAAATAGTCCAGGCTAGAGGTGATGACAGTCTGAACTAGGATGGTAGTGGCATAAGTAAAGAGATGTTGTAAAGAACTGGAATACTAATTCATTGTTGGTGGAGTTGTGAACTGATCCAACCATTCTAGAGAACAATTAGGAACTATGCCCAAAAGGCTATAAAATTGTGCATACCCTTTGACCCAGCAATACCATTTCTAGGGCTGTATCCCAAAGAGATCATAAAAATGGGGAAAGGTCCTACATGTACAAAAATATTTATAGCAGCTCTTTTTGTGGTGACCAAGAACTGGAAATTGAGGGGATGCCCATCAATTAATGGCTGAACAAGTTGTGGTATATGAATGTAATGGAATACTATTGTGCTAGAATAACAAGCAGGCAGATATCAGAAAAACCTGGAAAGACTTACGTGAACTGATGCTGAGTGAATTGAGCAAAACTAGAACATTTTACACAGTAACAGTCACATTGTATGATGACTGACTTACTTACATATACTTAGCTCTTCTCAGCATGCAAGGACTTAAAACAACTCCAAAAGACTCATGATAGAAAATGCTGTCCACATCCAGAGAAAGAACTATGGAGTCTGAATGCAGATCAAAGCATACTATTTGCTCTCTTTTTGTTTTGTTTCATTTTTTCTTCTTCATGGTTCCTCCCATTCATTCTAATTCTTCTATACAACATGACTAATATGAAAATATGTTGAATAAGAATGGATATATAGAACCTATATTGGATTGTATGCTGTCTTGGGGAGAGAGGGGAAGGGAGGTGGAAAAAATTTTAAACTTATAGCAGTAAATGCTGAAAACTAAAAATAAACAAATAAATTTATAAAAAATTAAAAAATAAAAATGTCTATATTTATTTTTTGTCTTTTTATTTCTTATATTATTGTGTATATTATATATCTTTCAATTTTTATATTGTCTTTTTGTGTTTTCTTTTGTAATATGGATAATATGGAATTATGTTTTTCATGATTTCGCATGCATAATTATATCAGATTCCTTGTCTTCTTAAGGAGGGAGTAGGAGCAGGAGGGAGGGAGAGAATTTGGAACTCAAGATTTTTTAAAATGAATGTTAAAAAATTTTACATGTAATTGGGAAATATTTAATGAAATAAATAAAAATATATCAAAAAAGAAAAAAGAATAAAACCGGAGAAAGGGATGCTATGGGTGTAGAGGGTGAAAGATGAAATAACTGAAGTAACAAAGGTTCCAGCTTCTGAGCATATTGAGTTATTAAGCAATGCATGCCAATTGCACAACAAATTGAGACCAGGCTTCCTCAGCTTTGGCCCTAGACCCCAAATACAGGGGGAGATGGATTTTTATGCATCAAAAATGATTAATCAAATAAGACCAACTAATTAAAACAGTCAACCAGAATACAAAATTAGGTAATCTGATTTCTAACTGGAGGAAAGATTAGGGGTTTTCTGATTTGGGAGGGGGAGAGCAAACAGGTACAATTCCCTAAAATGAGTAAAAGAGGTATCTCCCTTCCCCCTTCTGCCCAAGTGTCTATATTCAATGAAAGGAATAAGGAAACAATAGCTGATTGACCAGTATAGGGCCACTTTTCAGATAAGACATACAGTGGCTTGATCAAACTTCTTGCATCAATCTTCAGATCTGAGTGGGTTTCCGGTCAGAATAACGAAGCAGCAGGTAAAGGTGGTCCAACTGTCCAGCCATGTAGGGCTAGGTTCAAATAATGCAATAAAGTTTTCTCACATTTCCCATAATAGAATAAAGTTTTCTCAGAAGACAGAAATTGTGCCAGATCCATAACTAAATAGAAAGGAAACTGAGCTAGATCCAGAACTGAGTCACAAGATGAAGTCAGTGTGGTTCACTCAATTCCCACAATTCCCTCACGGGCAGCAACTTGGAGCTAGAGAAAGGAAAGTTGTAAGAATCCATGTGGACCAAAGAAAGCAAAGTAATGTCAGAGGCATCTACCACAAAAAAAGAGTCCAGGACTTAGGGAACAAGACTTTTTTGGCTGATTGGCACAAAGTCAATCAGGAAAGAATCTATGTTGCTAAAACCTCTCAGACCACAGAATCCAGGGCAGTAATCTTGTATTTCCTTTCTCCCTTGATCATCTTAGGCAAAGTTTTTTTTTCCTCTGGGCATGGGGAGGAATTGGTTTATCTTTTTTTGCTTTAAATGTTTACTTTGTCTTGTAAACAGTGGTAACCCCCTGAAATTGCTGGTCAGGATTGTACTGATCCGTAGTACATTTAGGATGATGCAACTGAGGAGGGAAACATCTCTAGAGAAGATATGAAGATGTATTTGACTCTGAGGTGCTTTTGCCAGAAATGCTGTCTCTGGTTGGGGGCTTGGAACTAACAAAAAAGACAAAAAGAATTATATATTATTTAATACTACTTCACAGAAAGAAGAAGGAGTATTTATACTTTAAAAACCCATCTTTGCAATGAGTCAGTAGTAGGATAAAGGACATACAGGAGTGTCTGCTCAACCTTGATCAATATACCCTCCCTTTAGCACTGCTACAAATGTATTTCTCTTGAGGTAACAGTTGGATGTTCAATGTTAAGTTCTCAATTCAATCCAATAAATCCAATAAAAATATTTGTTGAGTACCTACTATGTGCCAGGCACTGTGCTAAGCTCTGAGGATACCATTAATGAAAAGAAAAATATTCCTTGCTCTCAAGGGGCTTACAATCTAATGGGGTAGAGGAGACAATACACAAAAGGAGGTAGGAAGGGGGAGGGCAAACATTGGAACTGAAACACAGGCAAGAGATCAGGGCTAAAGCTATAGATTTCTTCACTTTTTTAGAGACTAAGACCTTATTTCTTTTATGTTGTGGTTTTGCTTTTTTTTTTCCTTCTAATTACATCAGACTTCAATCAAGGCTAGTCAAAATTCAGTTTAAATTAACTCAATTCCATTTGTATTTATTGAGTACCTTTTTTTAGTTACCTATGTAGTTTAGGTAAGTTCCAGGGACAAGCTTCCTCTATCAATGCAGATCAGCAACTGTTCTACAATAGATAGTCCTAGATAGTTGCTTGGGAGCACTGAGAGATTGGAACTTTGCCAGGGTTACATAAGCCAGTTTATGCCAAAAGTTGGACTTGAACCTGGGACTTCTTGACTGGGGCCAGTTCTCTATCCATTACATCTCATCGCCTTATTTAATTACCTCTAGGTCTATAACTGTGTTAGGTGCTACAGGGACAGAAGAATGTAACAAAATCCCTAACCGCAAGGAGCCAACCAGCTTTTACATCTAGAGGTTTGGCTGGCTACTGAACTAAGGGATTCAACAAATGACCCAGAAACTGAAAAAGTAAAAGCCACACTAATAGTGTAATCTAAATGGTATCCTAGGAAACGGTAGAAAAAGCACTTTAAATTGTGTTTCATATACACACATGGCTTGCACAAACATGGCCAACTGGGTCTGAGAGTCGATGCACTTGAGGAAGGAGGCTGGCTGCAAGCAAGGTCAGATAGCAAGCTTTGGGCTACAGAAAGACTTGGGCTGGCCCCAACTCCATTCGAACTTTATCTCTTCACCCACCAGCTGGGCCTCCTCTAACAGTTACCACCCAGGCCTCAGTTATATACTTGGACTCAGTTGATGCCAGAAGTGAACTCTGGAGGGTTATCTTTAATTTATAAAGTCCAGGCCTACAGTATCTGATTCACTCAACCTCCCTGGCTTCTTTTTAACCCTGACCTGCTTCACAATTAATTTTAAAATGAGTTGGACACAACAGCAGCAAAAATTTAGCTATTATTTAGAACATAAGCTTGAGGCCAGAAGCTATTGCATTTTTGAATTTGCATCCCTAACACCAAATATAGTGTCCTTTACACAATAAATAATAACTGTTTGATTAATTAAATTAATAGATGTAGGCTTTAAGTTGTAGAGCACATTCCTCTGCTACATACATAGTTGCCTCTCTTAGGATTCTAGAATCATTGATTTGGACCTGGAAGGGACCTTAAAGGTCATCTAGTCTAACTCCCTTAATTTACAGATGAGGAAACTAAAGCCAAAGAGCTTATCTAAGGTCACTGTTGAATGTTAAGTTGGTCAATTGACTGACATGTCTGATTCCCAAAATTTCTGCTTTAGGAGAAAAGCCCAATATATTTATGAAAATAACTCCCTGCTCTCTTCTATTTCTATTATTTACCCACTTATTTATTTTACCTACTCTGAATTAGCTCATTATATAGATATAAAACCTATGAGGCAGTGAGAAGTAATGGATGTGTGCGTAGGGAGGTTATCACGTCCCCAGAGAAGGCGTTGTCCTGTTGGCCCAACATTTTACTCACTGCTTACATCAGTGTAACAGGGGTTTTCAGAGATACCCTTCGATCTGCTGGACTGGGACACCTCTCATGGAAGTACGTTGGTATGTGTGCTTTGACTCTCTGAGAAGCAACACATGCTAGAGTATGCACATAACCAGCAGCTTGTGGTTAGTCCTCACATGTCCCTATTGCTGGTAGCTGTGCAAATGAGGATTGGCAATCAAGCCAGGTAGATCTGTCCACTCTGTGGACCATAAGGAGGGAGGAGAGATAGTTTCCAGTCTCTTCAAAGTGGCCTCTTCGTGGGTTTAGTCAATGGACTTGACTTTGATTCCTGGGAAAAATTCTAGAATGGGAAGGGAAAGCTAAGGGAATAAGCATTTATAGTTATCCCTTCCACATTGAAACTTTCCCACTGTGATTTCGATGGATCGCAGGTCAGCATAAGAAATTAAATGGGGAGGCAGCCAGATGGCGCAGTGAGTAGAACACCAGCCCTGAAGTCAGGAGGACCTGAGTTCATATGCAGTCACAGACACTTGACACACTAACAGTGTGACCTTAGGCAAGTCACTTAACCCCAGTTGCTCTGCCTTCCCCCCTCCAAAAAAGAAAAAGAAATTAAATGGGAATTTTTTTAGAGTTTTGCGGAAGCTGCAGATGACACACAAAGGCCAGCAGTTGACACAGAAAAAATTTAGAAACTCAGAAATGCATAAAATATTTGTATAGTGTTGTATAATATCAATATATTTTATCTTTTAATGCCATAATAATTCAGATTTCTTCTCTGGTGTGAAGGGAGGGTCAAAAAATCTTACCTGGATTTTCCAGATCACAAGGGTGCTGCACTTCTAACAATTCCCATGCACATATACAATGTATATAGCGCTTACTATGTACCAGGCACTGTGCTAAATGCTTTTTACAAATATTATCTCATTTGCTCGTTAATGAGATATTAACTAGTGTTTATGTAGTGTTCTTATGTTTGCAAAGGGCTTTATGAATATTAATTCATTTTATTCTCACAATAACCCTGGGAAGTAGGTGCTATTATTATTCTCGTTTTATAGGTGGGGAAACCAAGACAGAGAGAGGTTCTGTCCAGGGACTGGAGTACTCCTTTGCAAAGTGGGAGATCCAAGAGTATGGTTCGTTGCATATCCTTTCAGTCTTTTCTGATATGTTAATTGGTTTTGCTGATTTTTCGACCTCTTTTCTCTTTTTGTTCTTTAAACAATATTATTTGTCATAGGATATGGCTTTCTAAGAGAAGGACAGTACTAGGAAAAGTTCTGATGACCTAAAAAAGGCATCGATAAACATCTACTTTAAAAAATAAAGAAAAGATCTGGGGCATTTAGTGGACCACAATATTGATATGACTCAGCAGGATGATGCAGCAGTGAAAAAAAAAAAGCTAACAAGATTTTATGTTGTATGAAGATAGGCCCAATTTCCAGGGAAAAGATGGTGATAGTCTCTCTGATTTCTGGCCTAGTCAGACTGTAACATGACTATTGAGTTCTGTTTTGGACATCACAGTTTAAGAAGGGCATTAATGGTCAGACGAACATCTAGAGGAAGGCAACCAGGATGGTCAAGGTCCTTTAATCCATGTCATTTGAAAATCAGTTAAAGGAAGTGGAGACAGCCTGGAGAAGAGCAGACTGGGGAGGTGGGGTAGAGAAGGGAGTACTTGGGGATCTGTCTTGTGGAAGAGGGATGAGATTCGATCTACTTGGTCCCAGAGGGCAGAATCAGAAGTAATGAGTGGTAGTGACAAAAAAGACAAATTTAGGTTGATTGTCAAGGAAAAACCTTATCCCAAAGAGGAATGAGATATCTCAGGAGGCAGAGGATTTTCCTTGCTTGGAAGTCTTCAAGCAGAGAACGGAAGCCTATCTGTCAGGTATGTTATAGAGGGGTTTTCTTTTGAATATGGATTCTGCTGAGCTGCTGAGCTTCCTTCTAACTACCAAATACTGCAATTCTGGGAATTTTTTTATGCCTTAGGGAATATCCTTTAATTCTGCTAAGAATTTTATCATTTCATTTCTTTTATTTATTCTCCTCTCACATTACACCCCTCCCCCCAGCAAATGAAACAGAAAGGCTCCATATGCAAAAAAAAAAATTTAAAAATCCATACAGTTACCTTAGAGAAGAATAACACTTAAAGTTCTAAAGTATTCTCCTTTATGGTTGAATTGTTCAGCATTGCATCAACTCCTTTTAGTTTCAGAATCCCACAAAACAATTTTATCATTAAAATTGTTAGGGGTAAGAGATGGGATACACTGTGGGCCTTAAGAGGAGTGTTTTTAGCCAAATTCTTCTTTGGGTTGAATGCATTTTTTTTCTCTTACCTGTTTTTCATTCTATCGGTTCTATCTCTGGAAAGCATGGAGGGTGCTCTGAATCTGAATTCAGATACCAGCTCAGACGCTTACTTTCTGTGTGACCCTGGGCAAGACTCTCAGCCTCAGTTTCCTCATTTGTAAAATGAAGGTAATAGGTATTGTGAGGATCATAAGAGATAATGTGCTTTATAAACCTTCAACACTAGCAGTTAGAGTTATTATTACTGTGATCATTGTTATCTGTAGGAAAGCAGCACACTTCCTAAGCTGGGACAGTTCCAAGTCTCTGCACCGTTGTATCCACTCAAAGCAAGGGTTACATTGTTCTGGGAATTTTGTGTTTTATTGCCGTTAAAATAAAACAAAAACAAAAACAACTCACCCCAACATATTGGCTTTATATGTTACTTTAAAGCTAAGCTAACAGATTTTTTTGTTATGTTGTAATCAACAAGTATGTGTTCATTTCCTTCATCCTCCACTCATTTCCTTCTCTGCCCTCTTGATCTCTCTGCTGAAATTACACCTCTGCCTACAGCTTTCTCATTCCAAACATAAACAACTTAACTTTCACTAAATTGCACAAGCTTTCAGACTTGGGCTGGTTTAGAACTGGTAAAATTCCATAAGCAATGACCGAACCACCCCCCCCCACCCCCAACCCTTAGCTATTTTTGTGGCAGAGATGGTAATACCCAGGGTAGTCACCACACTCTTGCCCAGGATCCAGCCATCCAGTCACTTGCAAGACAAGATGATTGACTTTTTAAAAGCCCTGGAACCAAGTTCTATCAATACCCTTGCCTTGGAGAGATAGCATGGTAGTCCTTCGAGCTACAATTTACCCCTAGATAATTGAACAAATGGTGCTAATATTTTATACTACTATTCTGTACACAGTTGTTGTTGTTCAGTCATTTCAATAGTGTCCAACTCTTCATGACCTCATTTGGAGTTTTCTTGGCAGAGATACTAGAGTGGTTTGCCATTTCCTTCTCCAGCTCATTTTACAGATGAGGAAACTAAGGCAAACAGGGTTAAGTGACCTGCCCAGGGTCACACAGGTAATAAGTATCCGAGGCCAGATTTGAGCCCAAGAAGATGAATCTTCCTGACTCAAGGCCTGGCACTCTATCCCCTGAACCACTTGGCTGCCCATGTTAATTAATAGGTACATATTGTTGTTTGTCCATCATTTTTGAAGAGGACCAAAGATTCCTTGGTTCATGCACGAATTTGATTTAAGTGAGGCAGGGTTGCACAAAGTCATCAGATTTATTCTCTCTTCTGAATCATTAAAATCCTGTGGCAAGACAAACGTCAGAATGACTAGCAATTACCTGGGATACAGTTAATGACCTGGCATCTGTGATGTCTTACTAAGCTTTGTACCTCCTGTTCCATTCACTTTCATAGCTGTTGGAACAAATTGTCCTTATCTGCCCATTTCATGGGGGAACATCTTCACCTGCTCGGGTGTAGACACCTCTCTCAATTCACTGACAGGTTTGAGGCCCCTCCATCACCTTCGACCTGGGTTAGTCCACCTGCTGAGATGGTTTTACCAGTGTGTGATCACTGAACATGCTACAGCTTTTGGGGGCCACAGGTGAAAACTGAGTGCCAAGTGGACACCAAAGATGGATAAGCAGCCCTGAAAAGGGTTCACAAGGCCTCACACCAGAGGTGCTATTTCTTCTTGAAAAATCCCATTCCCTGCCCCCACCCATACACCATATAAACACAGGTACATATACAATACATACAGAGGAAATAGAAAGTAACCTCAGAAGAGAAAGCTCTAGTAACAAGGGGGATTGGGAAAGACAACAATGTTCCGGTTCATATTAGCCAATAGTGATTGCATCTTCCCCTCAAACCAGAAGTTTTAGGATGTTTTCCCAATTTATTTATAGAACAATTCAAAGCTTGGAAGAGTTGATGCAGGCCACATCTATGTGATAAAGGCAGGGATCCTGAAGCTCAGCAGAAGGAAGACAACAACTTTGTCCTCTGCTTCTTTTTTGCACTTGCTTAGGTACGTTTGCATGGCAAAACCCAGAAAAAAATAACTAGTGGCTCAGGCCTATGCAGCTCTGTGGAGTTTCTTTGGCAGAACCCCACGTGCTGAGGAGCACAAAATTGCCATAAAGGAATTAACTAGGCGTTTGAAGGACTTTCTAACCATAAATCAGATGACAGTTTATAACAAGGATGTAGATTCTCCTAGTAAGTTAAGTTGAATAATCAGACAATTTGAGCCTGGAGATATTCTGCCAGAGTTTTGTCTTAACTGGGTGTAGTATCTCAAGGAATTGTCAATGAGTCTGTATTAGGAAGAAGTCCTTTAGTCATTGTGCCATAGCAGACTATTCTGAGACCACATTCCATGCTAACACACCTGGCCAAAAAAAAAAAAGTACATAGCATTCAAAATCCTTGCAGCACAGACCATATGGGAGCAATGTGATAACATCTCCAGAAACTTTTGGTGTTCTGGCAACATCGGAGGTGGAAGCTGTTGCCTCTCCCTGCCCGTGCACTGGCCATCCATGCCTTTCTCTATGCATCCATAAGATGTGAGTGAACCTCTAAGTATTTTTCCAGGTTTGTCCCTTTTGTCTCACTGATGGTATGTATACTTTGTGGAATAACATACCCCTGGGGACAAGTGGTTTATTGGAAGAGAGGTTACTTTTCTTACTGTGCTATTTCATAAAATACTTTTGTTTTGAACTAATTGTGTCCTCTGGTTAATAAATAAATGTAAACAACATTTGTGTGGGGCAATGAGCTTTGAGTGGATGTGGATCCAGAGCATTTTGAACGCTGGGTTGCTTCTCTGATAGCAAGGGAAGTGGCCTAGAGGCCACATGTGTATGTATAAGCATTACATGAATGTATACTTAACCACCAGATTAACCACACTGCTAGCTACTATCTGACTATGTTCGCCAAAAAGGACTCGGC
Source organism: Trichosurus vulpecula (assembly GCF_011100635.1). Classification (NCBI taxonomy): domain Eukaryota; kingdom Metazoa; phylum Chordata; class Mammalia; order Diprotodontia; family Phalangeridae; genus Trichosurus; species Trichosurus vulpecula. Next base: position 152,949,423 of record NC_050573.1, read on the forward strand.
TTTGGAAAGTTTATGCCCACCCAGTGGTTTATGTGTTCTGCCTTACTGAGAGAGCGCGTTAAGTGAAGTGTCAAATTAGTGGAGAGGATGCTAGTGTCAGGAAGATGTGAGTTCAAATTCAGCCTCAGATACTTAGTAGCTTTGTGAGGCTGGACTTCTCTGTCTGCTTTGGTTTTTTCATCTGTAGAATGGGGATAATAATAGTGTCTATTTGTTGTTATAAGCAGCAGACAAGATATCAAACCTTAAAGTGCTATATAGGTGCTAGTTACTAGTATTATTGCTCAGGGAGTGGCTGACCTCCCGTTCCCTAGCTCTGCCTCTTTCTGAGTGGCCGTACTTGTCCCACTAGTCTAAGGGCTGTGGTTAGGCAGGATTTACACAATTAAAATTGCTCCTGATTCCCTACCTACCATACTCAAACCCTTCCTCCTCCCTGAATATCCTATCCTTGACTGTCTTCAATCAATTGACCTTGGCGCAATGAAGTTGGCCTGATACATGAATAGGCAAACATTCTGGAAATAGCACAGTACAAGGGAAATGTTACTGAAACTTAGAGCAGTGAACCTGTGGCCTCAAGACCACATGTGGCCCTCCAGGTCCTCAGGTATGGCCCTTTGACTGAATCCAAACTTCACAGAACAAATCCAGAATTTACCAGAACTTGAGGTTAAATCTGCCATTGTGGGACCAGCGTAGACAATCACTTAATTTCTCTGGGCCTCAGTATCCTTAGCTATAAAATCAGGCTGCTGGATTAGATGACCTCTCAGGTCCAATCTAGCACCAGGTCTATGACCTTTTATTTGGATGCTGCCATCAGTGGTCAACTGTTTTGCACAGAGTCCATTAAAATGTATAAGCCATACACAATAGAACATCTCCCATGTGGTGCCATGCCTGCAGCTTCTCCTAGGCTCAAGTCTCACAACCAGTATAGGGGCACATTCTTGAGCCCAAGAATCTCAGGCAATGTACAGTTAAATTATAGCACAGTTGAGTTGTTTAATCACCCAGTCTTTTGGCTACTTGGCATGGAATTGTTTTTCCAGAAGTCCACTATCTTAAGTGTTCCTTGCCTACCAGGATTACACTCAAAGCTTTCTAGGATGGTAAAACCTAACGGCTTAGGTTCCGTTGCCATAGCCTTTAGGAACTGAGGGTTACCTCCATGATATGATGATTTATCAGAGTAGCACTTTATAAAGGGTGTCCCAAAAGTCTTAGGGCAGTCTTAAGCTGTAACAGCTTTAATAAGCTACCAAATTTAATAAGCTCTAATTTAATAAATTTAATAAGCTTTAATAGCATAAGATTGCCCTAAAACTTTTGGGACACTCTCTATATGCTAAATGCAAGCAGCTTAATGACTGCACTAAGACTTTTGGGATACCCTTAATATACTAGATGCAGAGAGGTCTACACATCCTACCTACTGTACAGGCATTGTAGCATAGTGGCAAGAGTACTGGCTTGGAATCAGGAAGACATGGAGTTCAAAGCCTGCATCTGCTACATACTAGATGTGTGAACCTGTGCAAGTCATGTAACCCCTATGTATCTCAAATAACTCACCAAGTCTTACTAAGTTATAGGAGAGTCAAAAATCTGTATTGGTGGAAAGAGTTCTCACACTGGAAGTTCCCTACAATGACCAAAAATCCAGGATCATTTGTTATCTTTGAATATGTAGATAAGGTATTAACTTCTTTCTAGTGGGAGCAGAACAAAGGGCACACATTTTAGCCAGTCCCTTCCAGTCTTGTTTCTGGTATGAGATCTTCAAGGACTAAAACTGACATCAGGGGAGTGGAAAGAAATTGAAAGAAATTTTCTCTCAGTAAGCCAAAGAATAATAAACTGAGCTTCCAGAGTGGCAAGCTAAGGCTGAAACAAGGGAATTATAAGACTTTAATGCCTAAAGGCTTCTTCAGCTAACTAGAGGCTTAGCCACAAACAATCTCCCTTAGGCAAACTCACTCCCTCTCTCACTCACTAGCTGCTCTGCCTCACTCCCACTTCCTGCTCCACCCTTTCAGCAAGCTCCTCCCACCACAGGCTCCTTGTGAGTCAGACTCATGTGACTCAGGCTCCATGTGACCCAGGCTCAAAGCAGGTCACACAGGCCTGTTAATGGGCAAGAAAAATCTTCCTATTGCATTACCATTACAGGCTCCAGGTATTTTCTCTGGCTGTCCTCCATTCCTAGAAAGCTCTCTCTTTTCATCTCTGTCTTCTGGATTTTCTGTCTTACTCCAAGTCCCAGCTAAAATCCCATCTTCTACATGAAGGCTTTCCCAACACCTCCTAATTCTAATGCCTTCCCTTTATCAATAATTTCTTACGATACAGCTTATTTGTATATTGTTTGCTTGTTGTCTCTCCCATTAAATTGTGAATTCCTTGAGGGTAGGAATTGTCTTTTGCTTCTTTTTGTATCTCTAACACTTAGCTCAGTGCATGACACATTGTGGATTAATGTTTATTGACCAACAAAATAGATATGTAGGGTGAATGCAAGTGATGAGTCAAGGATGATATCATGGTCATGAGCCTGAGTAAGTTGGATGATGCTAGTTCCCTTGATAATAACAGGGAAGCTAGGGATAGGGGAGGACTTGGAAAGAAAGATAATGAATTTTGTTTTGTACCTGTTGAATTTGAGATGTCCAATAAGTAGTTGTCCACAAGTATTCCCTACACATGTATCTCCCCATTAATGTTCCTTGGCCATAAATGTTCACTGATTTTGTCCTCCCAACTAGTTGTCAGGGAACCTGTGGAAGACTATACTCCAAATGTACATGGGAAGAATCTTTCTTGACACTGATGTCCAGCCTTCCTGGTGTCCAGACTTCAAAACTATGGCCCTGTTACTCTCATCCTAGAACCTCTCTCAGCACCTGGTACCTCCCTCCTCTCCCTGGAACATCCAACTATACCTGGGATCTTCTCACCCTGGAATATCCCTCTGTAAGTCCTAGCCCCTTCTCTCATCGGTGAGTTCCTACTGAGGCCTCCATTTTGTTGCAGCACCCAGGCCCACCAGCCTTTGCTCTTCTCCCAGTCCTGTTCCTGACTTCCTGAAGCAGTGTCCCAGGATCAATGATGGGTCATTCCAGGGCGATAAGGGATACTTCAAAGGGCATGTATGTGTATATATGTCAGTGCCTACATCAGGCTCTGAGTGTTTTGAGGGTGAGAGATTGTTCTCAGGGTTCTCTCCTTGTATCTCCTTGTATCCAGGTCTGACTGAGATTGAGGCTGTCAAGTCAAGTCAAATCTAGTCAAGTCAATAAAAACATTTGTTAAGCTCTTTCTATATGCTACATATACATACACATGCTGGGAATACAAAGAAAGTTAAAACAAAAACAAAAACAAAAAACAGTCCTGGCTCTCAAGGAACTCATAGTCTAATGGATAACCAGGAGCAGATTGGTATTCCAGGAGTGAGATGCGTCCTTTAGCAAGCAAAATGTATTGGAGTGAGAGAAGCTGTATCATTAACTAAGGCTAATCTGGTGTACTGGGAGTTGGGGATGGAGAAGATGTGAAGGTCCGAGAGGGAAACGTGTACCTTAAATATGTGTCCTAAGGCTGAATAATTCAATTCAATTTAATAAACGTTTGTTAAGTTCCTACTATGTAAAGGAATGAATAAACTACGTTAAGTGCTGCTTCTGTACCAATGTTAATGCCTTCTCTCTGTTGATTATCTCCAATTTATCCTATATAGATCTACTTTGAATATAGTTGTTTTCAATGTATCGCCTGTTAGACTATGAACTCTTTAATGGCAGGGACTGTTTTTTGCCTTTCTTACTATCCCTAGAGCTTAGCAAAGTGCTTGGCACAGAGTATAACCTTAATAAAAGCTTCTAGGCAACAAGGTGGCTCGATGGAAAGAGTGCTGGGCCTGAAGTCTTGTCTTCCTGAGTTCAAATCCAGCCTCAGACACTTACTAGCTGTGTGACCCCAGCAAGTCACTTAACCCCTTTTGCCTCAGTTTCCTCATCTGTAAAATGAGATGCAGAAGGAGATGGCAAACCACTCCAATGTCTTTGCAAAAACAAACAAACAAACAAACCCAAATGGGGTCACAAAGAGCCTGTCACAACTGACATGACTGAACGACAATAAAAGCTTATTGACTGACTGAATGATTGCAAGGTATTTCACTAAGTACTGGTGATACAAATACAAAAGGAATGATATCTTCACTCAAGGAATTTATATTCTAATGGATACAACAACACACATATGGGAAGGGGGCCCTTATGGTTTGGTAAGTCATGTCCCCAATATGGTGAATATAGCAATTTTATTTTTACTTAGTTATAGCTGACCCTTCATGATCCCATTTGGGGTTTTCTTGGCAAAGATACTATAGTGGTTTGCCATTTCCTTCTGCACTTCATTTTATAAATGAGGAAACTGAGGTAAACAGGGTTAAGTGACTTTCCCCGGGTCACACAGCTAGTAAGTATCTGAGTCTGGATTTGTACTCAGGAAGATGAGTCTTCCTAACTCCAGACCCAGCACTCTTTCCATTCAGCCACCTAGCTGCCCCTTTCCAGGGGCTATGGTAAAGCTGATTTTATTTCACTTCTCAAAGAAGGGATGGAGGAAGAAGGGTATGAACAGGGGCAGGGTAGAAAATGGTGAGAGATACATGGACCCAGGGAGTACAGAGCTAGTAGCCTCACTCCACCCTAATCTAATTTGAGGGGTGGAATGTTAGCAACCATAGGGGAAGCAAAAGGAAAATGGCCAGGGTGAAAATGAGCAAGACTTAATTGTCATGAAAATGATATCATCCTTACCCTCATGAAGCTTGCATTCTATCTGGGGATGGTAGGAATCTTCCATAACATATGGATAGCTAAGTCTAATATAAATAAGAAGTGATGAAGTTCAAGGAGAGATCAAAGTATCCTAGGAATATCTGAAGAGGGAGAGAATAAGGTTCAGGGAAAGTTTCACAAAGAATTCGTGGAGGAGAGAAACCGTAGGTGAGTGTAGATGATTTTACAGTCAAAGTACATGGGTTCCAGATCTTGCTCTGCCAGGGTTCAAGCAGCTGTCACTTTCTGCGTGACTCTAGGCAAACTCTTAGTACCCTTGAAGAGGTTTGAGGTTGAGAGGTGCTCGACACCCCAAAGTACCGACACACCGGGTCCTGCCGAAAGAATTTGACTCAAGCTTTCTCAGCCAAGGGAAAAGACAAAGTTTATTAAGAGTTAGCCAAATAGGCCTGCCCCAAGAGATCCCACCCCTTGTGACGCCTGTAACGAAAGAGGGCCAGATCAATCTGAGCTAGATTGGATCTGACCACCTTCATGGAGGCAAGATGGAGATTATATACACAAAGATTGTGGGAGGGTTTGAGGGGTGGTCTGAGGTGACCAGAGGAAGGGTTTAGGGAGGGCCTTGAGGAGGAGTCTAAGGAGGAGCTTGATGGGACTGAGATGAGGTCAGACTCCTGAGTGGGAAATAGCTGAAGGCTACATGGAGACATACAGACAATAGTAGGCTGGACAATAGAGGGCTAGACTAGGCTAGGCAGAGACTTGGGCCCAATGATAATGCAAGGTCCATGGCCTTAGGGGAAGGCCAGATCTAGTTGGAAGACTCAAGGAGAGTTCAAGGGGGCTCCTAGAGACTGTATTCCAGGTTCGAGAGGGTTCCCAGAGATTGTGCCCTCATCACCTTAGTTTCCTCATGTTAAAAGAGGGGATTGGCCTAGTATATTAGGAAGGGAGAATTTATGATTTAAAAGAGAATCTCATATGTGCCTAAAAGGTCCAGAACCGCAGGATATAAGGAATTCTCTAGGCAGAAGGCAGGAGAACTAAAGCATGTATTTACACTCCACAATAACAAGCCCACAAACCAGCATCCCCATTTTGATATTTTCATCAAAAGCTTCCAGGCCCAATAAGTCCGCCTTACAAGGGTAATCAGAAGGCCACAGAGAAGCGAGATGGTATAAGGCAAAATCAGTATACATGCTTCCCCTCTACGGTAAGAAGATTACCCACTAGCCTCTAGTCAGCTCTGCTACCGGCAGCTCAGCTTCGGCTTGTAGGTGTCTCTGGCTCCAACCGGAAAAGGAAAGGAGGATCTTCAAGCTGTCCTCTCCCCTCTTATAGAGTTTTTGACATCATCAAGTGCCGCCTGAACGACCAGGGCCGATTGGTTCTTGACTTGGCCCCTCCCCCAGCGTAGACCACATTAACACACCTCCCCTCAGCCAGCGCCACGACTCATCACACAGGAAGCTCTGGTCCTGCCCCAGAAGAGCAAGCCCCAGCGTCCAGGGAAGCTGAGTCATTCAAAGAAAACAAAGTCCATTCTGGCTACACCTAGTCAGGGCTTCTTAAACTGTCGGTAGCAACCCCATATGGGGTCACACAAAATCTGGCAATAGTAAAAGGTTTCTGAACATGCCATGACCAAAAATTAATTAAAAATCAAATGTGTAATGAATCTGTGATATTTTTGGCAGCTCTTGCCCATGTTACATCGAGCAACTTCACTGCAGCCTTGGTTCTGAACACGAGGCAGGAACACTTTGAACTTCACATGCTCTCAGGCCATGCAACAACAAGTACAAAGGCAGCAGCAGCAGCAGCAACAATGAATGCCAGTTGGGGGTTTGGGGTGGGGGGAAATGTGAGTGGTCCAGGGGGAAAAAGTTTAAAAAGCCCTGATCTAAGGCAGGGCTTCTCAAACATTTTCTACTCATGACCCCTTCAGCACTTCTTAAACTGTGGGTCAAGACTCCATATGGGGTTGTGACCCACAGTTTAAGAAGCACTGGATGACCTGGAAGTCCCCATCTATCCCTGAATCTATGAACCTTCCTTCGAAGTCATCTGGTCCAATCCCCTCATCTTACAGATAAGGAAAATGAATCCCAGAGAAGCTATTTCTGCGCCTTTTACATAGGTAAGAAGAAGCAGAGGTGGTATTTGAACCCAGCTCCTTTAACTCCAAATTCAGGCTTTTCTCAAAACTTTTCACATTTTAAAATCGATCCTTTTCTTCACTTGAGACTTTTAAGAAGTTTTTCTCCCTCACATATGCGCATCTCATATAGTTATATTATGAACATTCATGGAGTATTTGATCACTGTTATTGTCCTTTTTTTTCATTTGACTTAGAATCCTAAAGCCTACGGTCATCTAACCCAACCCTTTTCATTTTATAGATGACAAAAGTGAGACCCAGAGAAGTTAAGGGGACGCATTGAAAGTCAGGAGAGTGCCTGGCTTTGGTCTTGAAAAAAGGATCTGAGATCATGTGGGGAATGGGAAATAAGATTGAGGTGGTTAATGAGTGTTCTACCATGAGCAAAGACATGCACAATGACCTGGGAAAATCAGGACATCGGTGGGATGCTCTCAAGGCTGAAAACCATTCAAGGTTAAACATTTTTGAGGTCAGCTTATTTAATTTCCTCCACTTGGGTTCAGAGGTCCAAGGTGTGTTATACAAAAAACATGGGCTTGAATTCAGACAGCCAAACTGATAATTCATTTTGTAATTTTTCAAGAAAAGTTAAGCCCCTGAGTTAATTGAGCATTAGCTCATTTGGCAATGTATTTGCCCTCTCATAGGCTTGCCCAGAGAAACATAGAGGATTAAGGTTCTCTCTGCATGTTTGAAAACCCTTGAGCACGGTTTTAAATTCCTTTCATTCTTAAGAATGGTCACAGATTAAACAATGGGGGACACAACCACCTAGAACTGAGCCTGAGATGAGATGATTTCAGACTTCAAGGAATGTTGTTCATTCAACCCTTATATTATCCTGTAATGGGATGATCTGGTCTGAGTCCAAGAAAATGTTTTAATCTCTTGAAAGTCCTTGCTTTGTCCATTTTCTTTTGATTTTGATCACTGTATAAATTGCTATGTGAACCAAATGTCTTATTATTTGATAGGTTGATATCATAGGATGAGGGTTCCCTTGTTTTCCTAAAATAGGGATTAGTTTTCCCTAAAAAAAACAAAGCTGCCCCTTGGGACTTAATTGGCCTCTCTCTCCCCCTCGATGCAACTTCCTGGTCACAAAGGGTACCACCTGTGGGGATCTGGGGCCCCTCTGATTTGGTGGATTTTTGAAGACCAAGAGTCACTATGCCCTGCCCTGCCAACCACACTGGCTACATCCAGAGACCTGAGTATAGATGTATTCATGTTGCATATCCTTCCTGTGTTAGGGAAAAGTAAACCTTTTGTTAACTGTCCAATGACTTTGGAGAATCTCATTTCATTCCACCACCAAACTTCAACTATCAGGGTACTGACAGGCCTGTGTCAAATGGGCATAATTTAGCGGAGTTTCTAATTTTAGCTCTAACTAGTGAGGCTGTAGCTCTATCTATGTGACTTTGGCCAAGTTATCTCATATTTCTTTAAGGTCCCTTCCAGCTATAAAGTCCTATGGGGGACTTGCCCTACATCACACAAGACTAATCAATATGAGGGCTGTGATGAACCAAGATCTGACTCCAGATGAAGCCCTCCTTCCATTAATACTACACTGCCTTGCCTGTCCTTTTGTTGTTAACAGGGTTAATGAAGGAGAAAAAAGAGAGTAACTTATATGCTCTTTATCTAGATGCAATGTACACCTACCTAGAGATAAATGTATTTTTTATTAACCAATGTCAAAAGAACAAGGAACCAGTGCAGAAACCTTTTAAAAATAGATCGGAAATAAAATGCACTAGAAAGATAATGCCTTGTTTTTCCTAAACTTAACTTAAGAAGCTGCAGGAGGGAGTAAATTCCCTCTTCAATGCCTTAAAATTTCCATTGAACTGAATGTGTTTGGGTTAATATGATTCTCTATTGAGTTAACCCTCTCTATGTGTCGAACTACAGGTGAATTCTTTGACCATCCATTGACCAATTGTTCAAGGTTTCTTCCAAAGACTCATTCTCCTAGGCCAGGAAGTCTGAAGCTCAACTTATTCCCTTGGTTTAAATCTGAGGACTAGGTCATGTACCTTTGTGCAACCCACAGTGCCTAGCATAATATATTATTATTTTCCAGTCATGTCTGATTCTTCATGACCCTATTTGGGGTTTTCTTGGCAAAGATACTGGAGTGGTTTGTCATTTTCTTCTCCATTTCATTTTACAGAAGAGCAAACTGAGGCAAATAGGGTTAAGTGACTTGCCCAGGAACACACAGTTAAACATCTGAGGCCAGATTTGAGTTCAGGTCCTCCTGATTCCAGGGCCAGAGCTCTATCCATTGAACCACCTCCCTGCCCAAATAATTATGTACATACAAAATAAATATTCAGTGTAAATAGAAGGTATTCTTAGAAGGAAGACATTAGATGCCATAGGGAAGATGTGGAAAGGACTCCTGAAGAAGGTGGATTTAACCTTAGGCTAATAGCAAGCCAGAGAAGCCAAGGGTCAGAGGTGAGGAGGGAGGGCATTCCAGGCATGGACACAGAACATGCAAATGAGATAACATTTCAGGGGTTTTGCAAAGCATATTTAAATGCTATTTATTATAATTAATATTAATAATAATAATAAATGTATGGAGTTGGGAGATGAAGTTTCCTTTGTGAGGAATAAGTAAGATCCAGTGTACCAGAATCAGAGTTCCTGGAGAGATGTAAAATGTAAGAAGATTGAAAAGGTGGGAAGGGGCCGGATTGGGAAGGGCTTTAAGTGCCCAAAACAGGGTTTTACATTTGATCCAAGAATCCAGGAGATCATAGCTTTGTGTCTGATCATCATTCAGATTTCATATGTGGTTTTTAAAACCCACAAAATGTTGGTGGTAAGATAAAAGACATTGCTACTACCAAACAAAAACATTTACAATTACTTATGTACATAAAAAATTCAAATAACCAAAATAAGCCGTACTTTTCATCTTGTAAGTAAACACAGGGATAGAAGGAAACCTGGATTTATTGTATCCACATACATCTGGTTGGCATCTGTGGTCCTATTGTTTTCTGTGCACACAAACTTAAACATGGAACTCCTCCCTTCCCACTCCTCCCCAAATACAGCGTTTCACATTAAAAAAACACACATCTTTCCCTCTCCCTAACACAGGTGTTGTTCCTTTTTTACCCCTCCTCAAATGTTACTTAAGTATCAGTTTCAGATGTTCTATTTCTGTTGTTGTTTAAGCTTTTTCATAAGTGTGTTGGCATACACTGACATGATCATGCATGTGCCCGGTCCAAGTTCTGCTGCAGAGACCCTTTTATTGTCCTCAAAACAGCTGGCCCTTACCTCCACTTGGTTTCTGCTAAATGGACATTCCTTTGGCTTCCTGGGGAGTGGTGCCCCTTTCTCTTGGGGTCCTGTAGGTGGGCAGTTGAGTGGCTCACTCCTGAACTGAATGGACTCATAAGGCTATGGATGCTAACATCTGTGACATCAGTACAAAAATAAAATCTTCTCCCAATGTGGCTTACAAAATGAACATGGTGAATACATGGTCCATGGGGGAGGAGAGAGAGGGAGGTTTAAATCTTCCAAATGAGATTTATCACTTGTCAACCCAAAAAAGCAATTTAGCAAATTTAAACCTCAGACTGTTTTAAGCAGTGACTGTGACATATCACAGAGTTGAATTAGCAATGTAAAACTTTAAACACATTAAACAATCAAAGACTTGTCTGACATCATCCTATAAAATAAATATTTTACTTTTTAAAAAGCAGAGGGGAGGAGGAGAGGTGAGAGGGTTATCAGAGTAAGACTTAACCTGATTTCACTATTTTGTCTAGGTCTAGACCTGCACCCAGTTCTGGAAGTTGCTGCCAAAGTCCAAGGGAGGCAAGTGTTCAAACATCCCATGTTTGCGTGCTTTCCCCATATAGTGTGGACTCTGTGTATGAGACTATCAGAGAGCTGAGGAGACCTCAAATGATCCTGCTTGGATGCATGAGTCTGTTGTGAGTAAAGCATTTTGTAAACCTTAAACTGCTACATAAACATGAGATATCTTCAGTGTTATTCTACCATATGAGTCAAGTACTATGAATTGGCTTCTTGTCCCTCTGCCTCCAGTCTTTCTACACTCCAAAACAGTTTGATTATTATTTGTTATTAATTATTATTGATTTATTAATTATGATTACTATTAGAATAATTTCTCAAGCACAAATAGTTTTCATTCAAAAACTTTTATTGATGCCTTTTGTTCCATTTTATGTTTTCAGTTCAATTCAATAAACATTTATTAAGCAACAGTGCCAGGCATTGCCAGGCAATGAAGATACAAATTAGAAAAAAAAAAAGGTCAACACGAAAAAGTGAACTGAAAAGGGCGGGGGCACCAGGGAGCACCAGGCAAGGGGAACATGTTGTTCCCAAGCAGAGTGGCCAATAGGAAATGGAATGACCGGGGAGGTTGATGAATGTTCTCTGAAGGATGTGCAGAATTCTCACCTCCACACCTTTGCTTACATTCTTCCTCCCCTTAGCTTACCCTTCTACACCAGTTTGTACCTATTCAAATCCTAGCTGCCCTTGGAGGTCTGACTCAAGTATTGCCTTTTCCAGGTGATCCTTCTCTCTTCCCAAACTATGCTAACCCATAAGAATCTCTTCTTCCCAGAAACCTTTACTGCACTTACTGTCTGCATCTCTCCTTTGACACCTATATGTAGATATATCACACTCCCCAATAACCAAGTTCTAAGCTCCTTGATAGCAAGGGCTATATTTTATACCTTGTTGTGATTCTAAGGGTACTACCTTTTATATAGACAGCATAGAACCTGCATAGAGCAGAATTTTGAAGTAAAAGGACCTGGGTTCAACTTCTGGCCCTTCCACTTACTAGCTGTATGATAGCTAAGTTACTTTACATCTCTCTGAGCCTGCACTCGATGGCTCCCAGCTCTAAATCTATGCAATCGACAAATAGCAATTAACCGAATGTTGTCCATTTTTAATAAGTGCCTATGATATGTCAAGCCTAGGCACTGTTCTGGATAAAAAGAAAAATAAAGTACAGTCCCTGGTCTCACCAAGCTTCCTAATGGGGGGAGAAAACATACGCTAATAATTATTAGTTAAAACTGTAGTGAGAATTAGATGAGAATATGAAAAAGCATTAAAAGCAGTACAAAAAAAATTAGAGTTTAGTTTCATTCTTGCTGCGGGAAAAACTCAAGGTATAATATATATCCTACTTGCTCTAGAATTCCCACAGATATTATACTGCATTCACTGTAAGGGTCCCATACACCTTAAAGCCTCATAAAGCACTTTTTTCACTAACAGACCAGGAAGGAACAATAAATCAAATAGCAAAATTAGGTTAATTAGCAAAACAGGCCATGGGATTAAACAACTGGGAAAAAATCAAATGATAAAATCATTTTCACCCTCCCATATGTAAATGAGTATAACATCCCACAGACTCAAGCACTGGTGGGAAAGAATTGTAGGCCTCCTGCTCCTCAGTCATATCCCAGGAAAACTTAGCTGAGGGAAGGTTTAGGTTTAGGGCTGTCTGAAGCTGCATCATGGCTAGAAGACTTCTCCTGCCAGATGGTTCTGTTTCACCACTGTTTAGCTTTGTCTCCCACAGCTCCCTAGTCACCCAGGACTTGCTCTATCTGCCTCTGTTAAGCCTCAAAAGCCTCTAACCCTGGTACTGCTATGGCTGCTCTCAGCAGCAGTAATCCACCCAATCTACCCATCTGTTGCTGCCATTGTCATTTTATAGAAACGTTATTGCACTTTTCGGGTAAAGCTGCCCAGGTCAATATGCCTCGGGGCTAGTGAACACATTCCCAGCTCTTTAGTTAACCAGACTCTCAGGCCTGCATTATGGTTGGTCACTTGGATAGCTCTAAGACTTTACTGACTTGCCCCTCTCAACAGATGATCCCTCAGTCCTGCTCCCAGCTGAGTTAGGGTGGCTGAATTCCATTTACCTCTTTCATATATCAGGGTGGAAGCAGTGTTCCTCCCAAATGGTCACCAACACCCACTGAGTCTTTCTGAAACAGAGGATAAACACCTGTACCCATTCCCACGTAATTTCCAACTCCTGTCAATGCCCTCTGTGGGAGGCAGCATGTTCTGTGAAGAGCCCGCGATTTGGAAGACACAAGTTACCCTGAACAACCTCTCTTGGCCTCCATTTTCTCACTTGTAAAATGAAGGCGTGGAAGTAGATCAGAGGGTCAAACACCCAGCTGCCTACATGGCTGAGTAGGACAAGAAGCATATTAAAATAGAACTGGGAGATAGTTAACAAAATAAATAAAAATACAATATCACACAAATAACATTAATATGCGCTCTTATAAGTCAATATGAGGCCCAGAGTGATCCTCATGTATGCTTTATGGGCCTTGGTTCTACTTGAGTTTGACACACCATTGGACTAGATGACCCCTAAGGTCACTCTCTGCTCCAGATTTATGAACTAGTGCTTAGCCCTGTAAATTGCCTTCAAGTTCCAATAACCCTTTGCCAGTATTCCTGTCATCATGACAACTTCCCTTAAATAACTGGAAATTGATCTTAATCTAAAGTAAAACTCAGTCAAAAATGATGATTCCACCTAAATTAATTTACAGATTTAGTGCCATGCCAAAGTACCTAGGCATTACCTAGTAGAACTTGACAAAATCATAACAAAATTCACCTGGAGAATTGAAGAATATCAAGGGAATCAATGAAAAAAAAAGAAGGAATGAAGAAAATCTATCATTACTAGAGCTCAAATAATGATATAAAGCTGTAATAGTGTCTCCTCTGCTTTAGACTAGCTTGACTAGGGCAGGGGCTGGTAAAGCCCCTTCTTGTATGCCTCAGAGCCAAGCATGGTAAAAAGCCAGACTGGGCTGATCAGGCAAAACTCTGAAGTTGGCAGAGTTTGTCTTTGATGCCCTCCCACCTTGCTCTTCAATAACTTTCTCCACCATGTTGGTGATACATTCCTAGACTTTTGATATCCCTCACTACCTTCTAACTCTCCAAGGGACCCAACTCTCATTCCCTTTCTATGTATGCTCTGTCAAATCACACTCAGGATGATGGACCCACCTTATTCTCTGCCATTTCTTCTTTACCTTGCTCTCCTGATATCAGCTGTTACTTTGGAATGCACAGAATAAACAAATTCTTAGGAATGACTTTCTAATGGCAGAATTTCAGGTATCAAGGGTCTACATAAGAGAGATTTTTGGATAAGTGAGATTTTCTCTTGTACCTCTCAAATCTCCCTTTCACTCTCTAACTTATGCTGTGCTCTGCCTCCCACCCTATCCATTCTTTATTTCTTGTCTGTTCTTCCTTTTTCCTATATGCTAGCTTGGTTTGGGTATAAGACAACTCTGAAATAGACCACAGACCCAAAATGAGATCTTGAAAAGTGTCCATACCCTCTGACTCAGAGATCCCACTGCTAGGTATATACCCCAGAAAGGTCAAAGACTGAAAGAAAGGTCCTGCATACACCAAAATATTCAGAGCATCACTTTTTTTGTAATATCAAGGAACTGGAAACAAAGTAAGTGCCCATTGATCAGGAAATGGCTAAACAAGCTGTGGTACAGGAATGTGATAGAATATGACTACACTATAAGAAACAACAAATATGAAAAAATCATGCATCGTGGGAAAACTTATGTGAACTTATGCTGCACAAAGTAAGCCAAAAAATTAATATACACAATAATTATCACAATATAAATGGAAAGAACAGTGACAAATGAAACTGAGCACCATGTAATTATAACAATAAAGCCTGACTCTAAAGAAGAGCTGAGAAAGTGTATCTCCCTCCCTTCATTGCCAGAGTAAGGGGAAATTATGAGTGTGGAATGGTACATATGCTATAGGACTCGATGGATATGTTGATTGATTCGGATGAACTGCTTTTTTTCCCTTTTGTTATAAGGGATGGTCTACTTGGAGGAGAGGAATGGACACATTTGGAAATGAATATGATGCAAAAACAAAAGACATCAATTAAAATAATTTTTTTAAACTTTAAAATTATTCTTTCCTTTTTATTCTATTCCTTTCTTCTCTTTTTCTTCCTAGCCATCTCCACACCACCATGCTCCCTATATTCTACCCATCATCCTTATCTCCACCACGTCCTCCATTGAAACCTGGGACTAGAGTCCTGACTGTACAGCTCTGATAGGTGAGCTTTTGCTTTATCTTGACCAGAACAGGCTTCCATATTCCTGGCCATCTCCACACCAGGCCTTGGTACCAGGGCCCCTTGCTTTCCCTCCTCATAGCTCCCTTTTTTTCTGTTGTCTTCCTCCTTTAGAACTTAAGATCTTCAAGGGCAGGGATTTGCTTGTATTTATATCCTCAGAGCTTAGCACAGTGCCTGGGATGCAGTAATCACTTAATAAATGCTCTATGTTTCATCATCTCACTCTCCCTTCATCCCTGACTTAACCTCTTCCTTCCTGATGTCTGCATCAGCTCCAGTTCTGACCCCACTCATTCTTAGTCTAGAAGCTGGCTTCATTACAATTCAGACAGTTAAGAATTGCTTCTCAAGTAATGAACAGCCTCCGCTGTCCATTTCCTTGATATTATAATTTCAATATTAGTATTAACAAGTGTAATGGGGGTAACCAGTAGGTCCTGCTGCTCTGCTCTGGCTACAGCCCACCCGTAGAGTGCTGAGTCTGCCCCTTGGACTCCTCCCTGAAACATGAGACTCAACACTCTATGAGTGAGCTCTAGCCAAAGCAGACCAAGGGTGCCTGCTGTTTACCCATCCCACCATTACAAAGCAACATCTCAATGTACAAAATGTATAAAATGCCCTGTTATGTCATCATGGTATTAATAATAACATACTAAGTTAATAGAATCATTCCATGTCATTTCAAAGACTCTAAGAGCACTGTGAAATTGGTGGCCAGAGCAGTTATTGTCACCATACTTTAAGACCTCAAGAGACCTGTTATTTTTAGTGTGAGGACTTCCTCTACCAATGCAGACTGAAAACCGTCTCTCTACACCTAGGCAGCTAGGTGGTACAGGGAATAGAACACTGGTCCTGGAGTCAGGAAGACCTGAGTTCAAATCTAGCCTCAGATCCTACTAGCTGTATGATCTTGAACAAGTCACATCCTCAGTTTCCTCAATTGTAAGATGAATATAATAATAGTACCTACTTCTCAGTGTTATTGGATCCAAATGAGATGTGTTTAGTACAGGGCTTGTCATATTTTCTGTTGTTCAGTCATTTTCAGTCACCTCTGACTCTTTGTGACACCATCTGGGGCTTTCTTGGCAAAGATACTAGAGTGGTTTGCTGTTCCTTCTCTAGCTCATTTTATAAACGAAGAAACTGAGGTAAACACGATTAAGTGACTTGTCCAGGGTTATACAGCTAGGAAGAGTCTGAGGCCACATTTGAGCCCAAGAAGATGAGTCTTCCTGGCTCTAGGCCCCGCACTCTATCCACTGCACTACATAGCTATCTTGCCTGGCATATGGCACTATACAAATGCTAGCACTTATTAATTATTATTATTATTATTAATTATACCTGTTGGAGTTAAGCCAAGAAAACTATTTCCACCTTCAATCCTAACAGGTGAAATCAAGCTGTTGACTAAATGACCAATATAGTACAATAACATGTACTGTCACATCATCAAGCAACCCCTGGATGCCAAGATTTAGAAAGTCTAGGGTATGTAGCAGCACAGATACTACCAGCCAGGTGACAGCCAGGCATCATGCAGAACCATTGATGCTTACTAAGGTGACTCAAAAGGTGAATGCAAGTAAGGGGTTTTTTATACAGTAAGCAAAGGTCCTGGAGCAGCCAGTACACAGCACCAAGGAATAATGCCAAAGAGTCAAGTGCTACAGTGTGACCCACAAGTCTTGACAACTGAGATTGGAGAATTAGGCCTTTTTTTTTTAAATAAGGGCAGAGGAAAGGGCATTTAAGTTTTCCAGACACAGGAAAAAATGCTTCCAGAGTTACAAGATGGGACAGGACAATTCAGGATTGCGAAATAGAAGCAATCTGTTGAAAACAAATTACATAGGCCCCCATGGCCGAGGCTAGCTAGATCTACTGGCTCATCGTACAACCCGTCTATAGCCTCCTAAGAGATGCTTCATGAGTCACTGTGGCCAAAAACAGTCATTAGCTGGTGACCAGCCCTCTAGTGATGAGTCTCTCTGAATGGAGCAAAACTGGTTATCTGTTGACAGACACTGGGCTTGTTGTTAGACTTGTATTTTCAATCTTTCCAGCACAGAAAGACCAGCCAGAGCTTCTCCTTGTCTAGAGCAGCTTCTGAGACCCTGGGCCCATCTCTGTGCATCAGGGACACAATTAAATTGGGCTTTACAGGAGTCATTAATCATAATAAAATAGATGGGAGATAACTGAGGCGACCAGAGTCTCTCCAAGAGGGTTTTGTTTCTTTGTTTTTACAAATGAGTAGAATTTTTACAAATTCTTCTTACTCTGTGAAAAACAATTCAGAAAGTCGTGCTTTTTATTTCTAAAGTAAAGATGGCACCCGAGTCATCCAAAAATCTAAAAGCAAGAACAAGAGGTACAGATTGGTGACAGCGTGGGGAAAAGGACACAGGATTTTGTGTCAGAAGACCCAGGTTCAAATCCTGTATGGCCTTGGGCAAATAGCCTCTCCCCTCTGGGCCTCATTTGTTCATCTGCCAAATGAGGGAACTGGACTCCATGGCCTCTAGGGTTCCTACCTAGGATTTTACTGGCACAATTTCCTGTCCTGGAAAATGTGACAGGTGAAATCTGAAATAACTGATTTAAAAAAGGTTTAAGCTTCCAAGCACATCGATTTATTAAGCAATGCATGCCAATTGCACAACAAATCAGAACCAGATGTCCTCAGCTTGGCACTGAACCCCAAGTACAAGGGAGACAAATTTGTATGTATTAAAAGAAAACAATTAATAGATATGAACCAGGATACAAGATTGGGTAATTTGATTTCTAATTGGAGCAAAGATTAGGGGCTTTTTGATTTGGGAAAGGGAGAGCAAACAGGTGCAATTCCCTAAAATCAGAAAAAGAGGTGTCCCACTATCCCCCAAATGTCTGTATTGATTCAAAGGAACAGGGAAATAGTATCTGATTGACCAGTATGGGGCCAGTTTTCAGATATGACATAGGGGTTGCTTGAGGTGTATAACTATGAGAAAACTCTGCATTAATCTTTGGATCTGACTGGGTTTCTGGTCAACATAATCTAGATCCTTAGTTAAAGGTCTCTAAGCAGCAGTTAGAGGTGTTCTAGTTTCCCAGCCACACAGGGCTAAGTTCAAACAATGCAATCAAATTTTCTTACAATTCTCATAATTGAATAAGGTTTTCTCAGCAGACAGAAATTGGACTAGACCCATAAATGAATAGAAATGGAACTGAGTGAGATCCAGAATTGAGTCACAAGATGGAGTCAGTGTGGTTCACTCAATTCCCACAATTCCCACAGAAAGTACAGAATGTTGTTCTGGTTGGAGTAGAAAATCAGAAATCACAAGGCAACCCATAACACCAGGATCCATGAGAGGGAGGACAGAGTTCAGCAGATCTCCCAGTTTCTGAGAAATAAGCAAAGCTGCAATTTTAATGGAAAACTGAAGGGTCTCTGCTTCCCCACTTCCCTACCCCACCTCCAAATCCCCACTAATGCTGGCTCACCAATTGCTGAGAATGCAATTGTATCACAGGACAATTTGAGTTAATTCAGTAAATGTTTGGAGGAATAGGGTTCTTCTTCACCCAGACCCCTGGCTATGCTTTCTAAGGTCTTTACATCATTAAAATATTCTTTTATATAAACCTAATTGACAGAATTTAAAGAGCTTTTTGTTACAGACCTGTTGTTCCTATGACAACAGCCAAATAAAAGCCAAAATGTCTGAAGCATTTACAAAAATAATATACACTAATAATAGGCAGTGCCATGGATCCTCTTTAATATGACTTTTAATTGGAAGCCAGCTACTTTGCATGTTATAACAAGGATGGCTGTCGAGAACACGCAAACTTTGAAAGACTTTAAAAAGTCCTGGTTGAATTTGCTGAAGTCACTTTGAGATAGAACTATATTCACAGGTACTTTATAAATTTCCATACTAGCTTTCCAAAAATAGCCATAAGCCCAAGAAAGGCTCTCTCTCTCTCTCTCTCTCTCTCTGGCCCTCTTTTACTATGCACTTGAAATGGTCCCCTCTTTGTGTTGCCTTCTTTGCATAAGTGCCCACAGAAGCCCTGGCAGGGACGACAACATTGGCCTAAGCCCAGCTGCCCCCCACCCCCACCCCTGCAGCGGGCACAGGCCGGGCAGCTTGTGAGAACACAAGGAAAATTGCTTCCAGGCTGGCTACATCTGCCTCATGAAAATGGAGCAAAAATTCCCAGCAGGAGCAGAGCTCTTTCTGCCTGGTTTTCTTCAGGCTGTTGTTCAGGGGGCTAGGTCAAGCCCTATTTCCGACCCATTGTGTAGCTAAATGAATGGAACAGCCCTCCCTACTTCGTTTTCAAAATAGACAATAAATAAAGCCATATGTGGTAAAAAGAAAAAATAAAACAAAATGAAACAAAACAAAAAACCACCAACAACAACCAAACAAAATCTCACTTTCTCAGACTGCATCTCGCAAATTATCCATGACATTCTTTTAATGGCTGAAGCTGGACTGGATGGATGGCTTTCACATTCCTTCCAGTTCTAAGATTCTGATTCTAGGTAGAGTCAGCATTTTATCAATTGAAAACGAAGTCCCAGGGTCTCGCCCAAACTCACCTCATGAGTGAAGGCAGAACCAGAACAAGTCACAGGTTAGTTCATATACTCTGCCCCTCAGGTGAAATAGGGCACAGCTCTGACAAGGGAACTCCCCTGCCCCCAAAGCCTAAGTGGCCCTCTAGGATAAAATGCAAAACTGCTTTAGCCTGGCGTTTAAAGTCAACCACAGTCTGATTTCAGCCTACCTTCCTAGACTTACTTCACTTTATTTCCCTTCAAGTAAATTATGTTCCAGCCACACTGGCTTACTTGCTGTTCTCCAGACTCAACATGTCATCAGCCATCTTTCTATCTTTGTGCAGGCTCTAACCCAGGCCTCTTCAACTCTGCCTCCTAGGAGCCTAAGCTTTCCTGTCAAGGTTCCACTCAGCACTCTCTTTGATGTTTAGTTGTATCTGACTCTTTGTGACCCCATTTGAGTTCTCTTGGAAAAGATACTAGAGTGGTTTGCCATTTCCTTCTCCAGCTCATTTTGCAGTTAAGGAAACAGAGGCAAACAGGGTGAAGTGACTTGCCCAAGGTCACACTACTATTAAGGGTCTGAGGTTGGATTTGAAGTGAGGAAGATAAGCCTTCCTGACTCTAGTTTGGCATCCTATCCACTGAACCACCTAGCTGCCTCTGCATAAAGCCTATCCTGATTCCCCTCCAGGCCTTTGTGCTCTCTCTTCTCTCAGATTACTCTTCATTTATTTATCTGTGTATATCTTTTATATCTCCAGTACAAAATAAGCTCCTTGAGGGCAAGGACTGTTTAATTTTTTTTGTCTTTTTATCTCTTAGCACAGCAACTTGCACATAGTAGGTACATAATGGCAAAGTCATTAATATACTTAGAGTTATCCCTGTCCTCTAGGACTATACTGATAAGTTGGCTAGATAGGACATATGCACATGAAAAGTTAGATAGCTATGAGAAACAAAAAATGATACATGAGATGTCACAGGGCAGTATAAGATTCAATGCCAATTGAATGGTAGAGGTGTCAAGCAGTATAAGTTCAGAGAAGGAGGAAATCATTACAGGCTGAAGTATCAAGCAAAGCACCTACTATGTGCCAGGCACTGTACTGAAGGCTAGGGATATAAAGGTCAAAACCCAGTCCTTGCTCTCAGGAAGCTTATAGTCTAATCAGGGAGACAACATGCAAGTAACTATGTACAAGAAAGATATATGTGTGTGTGTGTGTGTGTGTGTGTGTATGTATATGTGTATGTATATATGTGTGTATATGTATATATATAAATACCTCTACATATATGTGTATATATATACACACACATCTGTGTATATACAGATAGACATATGTGCGTATAGATATAGATAGATGGATATAGATATATAATTGGAGATCATCGTGGAGGGAAACCACTAAGATTAGGGAGGACTGGGAAAGGCTTCCTGCAGAAAGTGGGTCTACAGGTGAGAATTGAAGGAAGCCAGGAGATGGAGATGAGGAGGGAGAGAGTTCCAGGCATGGGGGGAAGCCGGTAAAAATGCCCAGAGTCTAAAGATGGTCTGTTCTGTGCAAGAAACAACAAAAAGGCCAGTGTCATTAGATTGCAGAGTTGTTGGAGGGGAGTAAGATTTAAAGAGACTGTGAAGGCTGGAAGGGGCTTTAAAAGCCAAACAGAGGATTTTATATTTGATCCTAGGGGTAACAGGGAGTCACTGGAGCTGACTGAGTAGGGAGCTGACATGGTCAGACTTATGCTTTAGGAAGATAAATTGGACAGCTGAGTGGAAGATAGACTGGAGGGATCAAGGAAGTCTTCACAGAGGAAGTGGGACATGAGATGGATGTTGAAAGATGGGTAGGATTTGGGTGGATGGAGAGGAGTATTTCATGGTGGAAAAGCTGAACAAGGAAAGAGAATTCTAGGGACAGGAAGTAGACTAGTTTGGTTGGAACGGAAATTTCACATAGGGAGGTAGAGGCTGAGATGAGGGACTTCTAATGATCCAAACTCTTCAGCCAGGCATTTAAAACCCTCCAGAACCTATTGCCCACCTACCTTGTCAAATATTTCATAGCATACTCTATGCTTCAGCCAAACTGACCAACTATCTGTTGGTCTGCCATCTCCTTTCCACATCCCTTCACCCAGGCTTGTTCCCCAAACATGGAATGCACTCCTTCCTAACCCCTTAGAATATCCTCCACACAGGAAAATGATAAATGTTGGAAAAGATGTGGGAAAGTTGGAACACTAATTTGTTGTTAGTGGATCTGTGAACTGAGCCAACCACTCTGGAGAACAATTTGAAACTATGCCCAAAGGGCTAAGAAATTGTGCATACACTTTGACCTAGCAATACCACTACTAGGCCTATATCCCAAAGAGATCATAACAAAGGGAAAAGGACCCACATGCATAAAAATATTTATAGCAGCTCTTTTTGTGGTGGCCAAGAACTAGAAATCAAGGGGATGCCCATCAATTGGGAAATGGCTAAACAAGTTGTGGTATATGAATGTAATGGAATACTATTGTGCTGTAAGAAATGATAAGCAGACAAACTTCAGAAAAACCTGGAAAGACTTATATGAACTGCTGCTGAGTGAAGTGAGTAGAACCAGAAGAACATTATACACAGTAACAGCCACACTGTTCGAGGACTGATTTTGATAGACTTAGCCCTTCTAAGCAATGCAAGATCCTAAAACATTTCCAAAGGACTCATGATGGAAAATGCCATCCACATCCAGAGAAAGAATTATGGAATTGGAATGCAGAGTGAAACAGACTATTTTCTCTCTTGTTTTGTTTTCTTTCTCATGGTTTCTCTCATTCATTATAATTCTTCTATGCAACATGACTAATGTGAAAATGTGTTTAATAGGAATGTATGTGTTAGAGCCCATATCAGATAGCATGCAGTCTTGGGGAGGGAAGGGGAGAAAATTTAAAACTTATGGAAGTAAATGTTGAAAACTGAAAAGAAATAAATTAATAAATTAGGAAAGAAAAAAATTTTTAAAAAAGATTATGCTCTACTTCCTATGACAAACCTGTCCTGTCTATATCTTGTATATATGTAAGTCCTGTATATATACACATATGTAATCTATATGTATATATTGTAATTCCCATATGAATGAATTCCTGTATATAACTTGTCTATAAATAATTCCTGTTTATGTACATATATATTCCTATATGTATTTTCTGTAAGTATACGTATATACATATGTAATTGTTTGCATGTTGTCTCCATCATTTGGCTATAAGCTCCTAAAAGAATATTAAAAGTACATTTTTTAAAAAGACCATAAGCTCCTTTAGAGTAGGGACTATCTTTGCTTTTCTTTGCATCCCCTGTGTATTTATAGGTAGTGCTTGACATATAGCAAGTGCTTAATAAATGCTTGTTGATTGGCTGACAAAGTGTGGATAATTTAAAAACATATATATGTATGTGTATGTATATATATGTGTATTTATGTGTGTATATAAACATATACACATATACATATACACAAACTAGGCATCTAGGCGGCACAGTGGATAGAGCTCTGGGCCAAGAGTCAGGAATATGTGAGTTTAAATCCTGCCTCAGACACGTGCTAGCTGTGTGACCCTGGGCAAGTCATTATACCCTGTTTGCCTCAGTTTCCTCATCTGTAAAATGAGCTGGAGAAGGAAATGGCAAACCATTTCAGGATCTCTGTCAAGAAAACTCCAAAAAGGTCAGAATTGGACGCCACTGAAAATGACTAAACAACAACAACAATCTATTAACTAGAGATTTCAATGCAAGAAGGCAAATTTGACTTCATAAGTATCAGCGAGACTCGGAAGATGTGGGATTCATGACTGCAAAATAGCTAGGAAAAGGTACATTTGAAAGGAACAGAAGAAATAAAAAAGGCATAGGAGCAGCACAGCACACGGTGAAGAAAGGTCCATGACACAGAAGAGGAAGTCCAGCACCGAGCATTTGTCTGAGGGTCAGTGGAGGGAGCAGCACAACCGACACTGTCATGGGTATGTGCTGCAGCCCACCGCACTAGAAAGAAGGGAGGTGAAACACCCAGGAAACCAATCACAAATACATATGCAAGCATGCAGGCATGATACAACAGTGATGGGAGACGGAGAGGCATCTTCCATTCTCTGTACATCTGCTTGAGCTCTGTGCCAAAAGCAGAGCAGATGAGAAACTCTCGGCCTGTTTAAATGAAAATGTTATTCTTCTGAGGACAGAGGAAGGGTTTAGGGAAGTTGCTTTTCTAGACCTGATTCTGACCATTAAGGAGCTACTTGTTGCTGAAACAGAAATGAATTGAACTATGGGAGGAACTGACCACTTCATTCCAGAGGTCAAGGTAGAGGAGGAGAAAACAGCTGGGCCTAGTCTGACGCGCACACCGTAGATTTGAGGAGAGGGGGTTTCAAAGGATTCAGAGAAAAGGTCATTGGATCGTGAGTCCTAAAATTCTACAAGGACAGCTGGCCTAAGAAGGATGAAGGGCCAATGAAATGCTGAAGACAAAAAACACTTAATTCTAATGAGGAAGAAAATGGAGAACTGGCTAAATTGATGCGTATAGGGAATAAATGAGCCAATATAAATTTGTAAAAGACATATACAGAAGATGGAAGAAAAGACAAATAACAGGATAAATATAAAAGATTGGTGTGCCTATGTAAGAATGATGTCGGGGCACTAAAGCCCAGAACGTGAGTGTAAGCCAGCCTACACAATGAATAGTAAGGATAAAAAAAAAGGGGGGGGGACACTTTTTTTTTAGCTATATTGCAGACAAGACAAAGATCAGAGAAGGAACTACCGCTGGAGGGTAGATAGGAATGATGAAAGCAGAAGGAAGAACTACTTAATTCTTTTTGTTGTGGAATGGGGCTTTGGCACGTGCCCAAATCACCTAAAATAGAGGCACCCATGTGAAAGATGCCAGGGAACTGCTTGGGAGAGGACATTCTGCATACACCTACCACGTGGATGCCAGAGACCTCTTTCCATTGGCTGCATTACTGATGAGGGCACAATCTCTGGGAACCCCCTTGAACCTGGAGTACAGTCTCTGGGAGCCCCCTTGAACTCTCCTTGAGTCTTCCAACTGGACCTGGCCTTTGGCCATTGGCCTTGCATTATCTTTGGGCCCAAGTCTCGGCCTAGCCTAGCCCTCTATTGTCCAGCTGTTTCCCCACACTTAATCCTGATCAAAATATCTATACCCTAGTTCTGTTCCCCTAGCCGTCTATTGTCTGTCATCACCATGTAGCCTTCAGCTATTTCCCACCCTGGAGTCTGACCTCATCTCAGTCCCATCAAGCTCCTCCTTAGACTCCTCCTCAAGGCCCTCCCTAGACCCCTCCTCTGGTCACCCCAGACCACCCCTCAATCCCTCCCACAATCTTCGTGTATATAATCTCCATCTTGCCTCCATGAAGGCACTCAGATTCAATCTAATTCAGTGAGTTGAATGTGGCCCGCTTGTGGAAACAGGCATCGCAAAGGGTGGGATTTCTTAAGACAACCCATTATAGCAAACCCTTAATAAACTTTGTCTTTTCCCTTGGCTGAGAAAGCTTGAGTCGAATTCTTTCGGCAGGACCTGGCATGTCGGTATTTTGGGGTCATGAGCACCCCTAGAAACTTATGGTTCCCTACCATATTCATTTTGATTAAACCTCTTCATTACCAGAACTGCTACATCTTTGAAAACTATCAGACTGGGGCAGCCTCTCTTTTTCTAACAATCTCCAGGAGAAGCATTGGCACTATGCACTAAGTTGGGTGGAGAAGGGTACCTTCCCTTTCCCCTTAGGCCCAAGAAATGGGTCGTGAATCTTTGGTCTATTTTTTTTTTTTGGTCCTTTTTAGACCTGAGAAGCTTGAGCCATAGCAACCTTGCAGCCAGGATTCCAGGCCTGATGTTGCTGCCAGCCCACCCTGAGAAGCCAAGATGCTGGGACCCAAATCTGGAGGCACTTTGGACTTGGAATTTGATGGGACTAATTCTATATATAATAATGGAGTTAAGCTTATAAACCTAATCCCCTCCTCTCTTCAGAGACCAAGGTGGGACTGGAGGCTTATATTGTTGATTAAGATGTTAGGGAATAATGTTGCTTGACATTTGTTTTTGCTATAGCTTTGAAGTAAATATTTCTTTGTAAAAGTTAATCTGACTTCTACTTGGTTAAATGGAACAGGGGTCTGAGGACCCCTAAAACTGAGGGAACCAAATCAATGAGGGTTTGAGCCAAAAGCTGAAACAACAGACTCCAATCTCCTGGGGGGAAAGGGTGAATGTAATATACCTGGCCTTCTGGCACCAAAGGGCCAGAGTTAAGTACTATTACATTCATTCCTGTTTTCTATACCAAGGAAAATGATTTTCTGAAAAAGAAGAAAAGAACAAAAATAGTAAACAGGAAGCAGATACCAAAGATAAATGAGGAAAAGGCAAGACACTATCTCCTGACTGCCTTGACAAATTTAAGCCACCAAGCCTAAATCAACTACATCCCAGGGTACTAAAAGGGCTGCTAAAATGATTGCTGATTTCCTTTTTCCCATTGGTGAGTTCCTCCTAGGGCCTCCATTTTGGGAGGGGCCCAGGTAAGCGATCTATCCATCCATCTGTCCATCCATCCATCCATCCATCCATCCATCCATCCATCCATCATTCCTCTCCCAGTTTTGCTTCTGACTCTCCAGACTTGAATGTAGTGGAATATTATTGTGCTGTAAAAATGATGAATTCAAGGAAGCATGGGAAGACTTTAATGAACTGATAGAAAGTGAAGTAGGAAGAACCAAGAAAATAATATACAAAATGACTATTGTGTCAAAAAAAAACAACCCAGTAACAACAAAACAACTGAAACTGAATGCTGAGACCAAGCTTGAACACAAAGAGAAGATATGAGACAGAATTTCCCCGCCCCTACTCTACATACATCAGAGGCTATGGGTATAAAATATTGCATATGATGTCAGACTTTTTCCAGTATTGTCAGTTCTATTGAACTGTTTTGCACTTTCTCATCTTTTTTACTCTTCTTCTGGGAGAAGGGAACAGAGAGAATATTGGGAAATATAAGTGATATAAAAACAAAACATCAAAAACTTTTATTTGAAAAACCTTCAGTTTAGGCTCTCAAACATAGCTGATGGCTATGCAGCAGTGACATTTAAAATTTTTTTGGTAAATTTTTAAAAATTTTAAACTTAAATACAAAATGACAAAAGCAAAAAACAAAACAAAAAACATTGCCGTGTACACAGCAGACCATAAGAAAGGAATCAATATAAAACAATAAATTTCCATTTCAAGAAAACCTATATAATAAATACTACACGTTGTTTTCAAAGCTGCCCAGCTTTGCTTCCTTGTTGGTTTTCTTTTGTTCTGTGCTGTGCACTTTTTACTTTATTTTTGTCCCCTCTCTCCACCCTAAAGAAGGTTACAATTAAGCATGGATATATAGACATATCCATAGATATCCATGAACATACACATATATACTCATACACATATATGTAAGACCATAATATACTTATTTCCTCCTATCATCTGTATCTCTGAAGGTGGATAACATCTTCCTTCATATGTCCAGGTCTTTCCATATTTTTCTTCCTCACCCAGCTCATCATTTCCTACACCACAACAATATTCCAACTCAATCACATCCTGTCTGAGAGATTGTCTATGAAAGTTTTTTTCCCCCAATTTTCTCCATTCCTTCTATTCTTGGCTACTTAGGTTTTATTTATACAAGAAAATTTTAATTTAAAATAATCGACATTATCCTTTTTACACTTCAACAATGTTCTCACCTTATAATATAGTTTAAGGTCTAGTACTGCTGAAGCTACTTTCATTTTTTTCTGTGTTTTTTTTTTTGAGTTCCTGACCTTTTGTTCTCCCAAATGAACTTTGTTATTATTTTTTCTAACTCAGTAAAATAAATTTTTAGTAATTTAATTGGGATGACATTGAATACATAGATTAGTCAGGTAAAATTGTCATTTTTAAGATTATATTGCCTTATCCTACTCATGAACAATAAATAGTACTTCAATTATTTACATCTGAGTTTATTTGTATAAAAAGTATTTTATGTTTATTTTTATTTATATAGTTCCTGTGTCTGTTTTGGCAGGTATATGAGCAGGCAGTTTATATTGTCTAGGACTCAGAGTTGGGGAACCTGTAGCCTTGTGGTCATATGTGGCCCTCTAGGTACTCAAGAGTGGCCCTTTGACTGAATCCAAACTTGACAGATTTGTTCCCTACTCCTGGTCTAGGTATTTTAAATGGTAAAACAATATTGAATAATATTGCTGACACATAGCATAGTTTCTCTATTTTTCACTTTTGATTAAATCTATTTTAACTTTAACTTTGTTGAAGTTCATGATTACTATCCCTGCTTTTTTTTACATACTAAATTCTACTCCTGCCCTTTATTACATCTTTTTGTGTATCTCTGGTTTTCATAATGTTTCCTGGAAGCTACATATTATTGAATTTGAATTTTTAAACTGCTATTTTCATTTAATTAGTAAATTCATTGCATTCACATTCTGAGTTACCATTACTTGCTTGTTGTATGTGTGCCACTTAAAATTGAAGAATGTTATTCAACTTATTAACTTACTAAGTACCAAGGTAGAATTTTCTTTAAGTGGGCCACCCCAAGACTCCCCACCTACAAGTACAAAGAGCCAGACCACATGATTCCATTTCCCCAGCTCTTCCACAGGTGTCTTTCTGACCTTTTGAATTATTTCTTCAGAGAGGGAATAAATCTTGTGCAATCCTTCTATGTTCTGGGAATGATCAGTGGTCTTTCAGTTTAAAGTCCTATTTCACAACACTTTCTCCTGGAAAGGTTATTTGGGCTTTATACAATGTGGTATGCTATAAAGAGTATTAGACTTAGGGGTCAGGAGAACTAGGTTCAAATACTACCTGTGTAATCATGGGAAAATCACTTAGCCTCTCAGAGTTAATTCCTTCAACTGTAAAATTAGTACAGTAACACCACTAGTCTACTTTCCAGGGCCATTAAGGATCAAATGAATGTGTATAAATAACTTTGCAACCCCTAAAGCTGTTATTACAATTTCTGATCCCCAAATCAAAACATGCTCTGACAAGACATGTCTTGTGAAAAATGCACTTTCTTTTCCAGAAATTTGAACTGTCCCAGAAACTATTGAAAGCATCATCATCATCATCGTCACCACCACCACCACCACCACCACCACCACCATCATCATCATCATATCTAGCATTTATATAATACTTAAAGGTTTTCAAAAAAATAGTCTATCATTTGATTTTCACAATAACCCTATAAGGGTGCACCTACTGTTATCACCATTTTACAGATAAGAGAATGAAAGCAGACAGAAATTAAGTGACTTGACCAGGATCACATAGCTAGTAAGTATCTACTCTCTCTACATACAAAGCATATGGACCTAGGTCTTGATCACAATTCTTTCTCTTGCCTGATTAAGCCCCTTTTAAGTTTGTTTTTTTCTTCTCAGAGTTAACCCTGCCTAGGATTCAACTGTGTGAAGAAGTGAGCCCTGGGCAGGACTATTTAAAAAGGTGAGCAGTGTTAGAGTACCAGAAGCACCCCACGGTACACTCCGTTCCTGATCCTGGCAGGGAATAACTGCCATGGTGTTAAACTATTTATGTTTTTTTGAGGGAGTTTTAATACACTTTCAAATGTCTTACATTAGCAGAGTGATTTTTTTTTTCTCCTTAAAGACTCAAAAGAAGAAAAGCTTTACTCAAAAAGTACTTCATCAGTATCACACCAAGGATCATGTTGTCCTTTTGGGAACATGCCTGGGGGCAGCCAAGCGCAAAGTCTTAAAGAAAGGAGGGACACAGAGGAACACAGAGGATCATCGATGGAGAGCTGGCTGGAAAAGAGGTTAAGTCACTTGCCCAAGGTAACATGGGTAAAAGTCAGAGGAGGGGTGCTGTAACCAGAGACATCTGATTCCAAGGCCAGGGTTTGTTTTGTTTTGTTTTGTTTCCAGTAGGCTACCATCCTTCCCTGGGACTGCTGAACTGTATAGCAGAACAAAAGCCTGAGGTCCTCTTGGACTGAATGCCACTCTTCTGAGTGTGGGGCATGGGGTGTGAGCTTGGCCTTGCTTTGAACTTCAGGGTGGTGAGGAAGAGACAAGCCAAGAGGTCTGCTTAGCAACAGGATAAAGTCAAACACTTCGAGGTATAATTTGGAGCCAGACCATTTAGTTCTTTCGGTACACTTTTGGTGCCATGACATGGGGACACTGGTACACAGGTCTCCAATAATTTTGTGGGGAATGGCTGCGTCATAGTGTGGGGGTAACAACTTTGCCACAGCCTCGGTTTCCTCATCAGTAAAATTGTATGAGTAACCTATCTCATGGACTCCTTCCTGTTTAGAAGTGCTTTTGCAAACTAATAGGTGAGTGTTGCAGGTGAATGAACTCCAGAAAAGGAGGCAAAGGGTAAGTGCTCAAAAGGTGCAATGAGGTCAGCAGTCCTGCATGTTTTCTGGTTCCTTACACCTCAGTAGCTAAATAGCCTTTGATCTAAAGGATTAGCATTAACGAGCAGCCCTCAAAACCCCATTAGTGTCCTTAGTAGAAGGTAGGTCCAGCTTTGAAGGAGAATTGCTTTTACTCAAGTAGATTCAGACCAAGAAATAAGAGGTATGTCCAGAGCACTAGACCTGGAGTTACAAGACTTGGGTTCAATTCCTGGGTTCTGTTATAACTGGCCTTTTGACTATGGGTAACAAGGCCTCATGCCTTTGTAAAATGAAGATCAGTGGTTCTCAAAAGGTGTATTGTGAAATTTTGGCATTATCACAGATAAAAGATAATTTATAAATAACTTCATTTTATATAAATTTTATTTAGCTAGCATATGTAATGTGGTAAGTGTATTATTCACAAAATAAAGAAAATTTGCCTATTACACATGTAGCTGTAGCATGGGAATAGGAGGGGAGTGGTGGTGTTGTTCTGGTGAGGACAAGGCTGGTTAATACCTTTCTATACCTGACCTTCAAAAGGATTAGGTGTCCACTTCCTGGTCACTCCCTCTGTCCTCCCCTTTGGGTATGAAATTCTAATCACTCCTTTGGCTCCACTTCTGGATAGGAATGGTCTTCTTAGTGAAAAGACAGTAGTGGGAAGAAGTAGTCAAGGGGCCATCTCTCCTACCAGCTCGAGTTTGTCACTGCCTCCCCACCAAAAAAACCTGATTCATTTTACCCATGAGTGATCCAGATCCATGTTTTATACAAATATGAATCAATAATTCCTTTGTTCACTCCAAATGCCTATTCCAGGAAATGTCCCTCAGTAATTGAAAGAGTCTCTGTCCTGTCTGTCTTGGTCCATCTCTTCTCCTCTCTTCTCTCTCTCTGTCTCTCTGTCTCTGTCTCTGTCTCTCTGTTTTTATCTCTCTCTCTCTGTGTCTCTTTGTCTCTCTCTGTCACTCTCTCTGTCTCTGTTTCTGTCTCTTTCTCTCTCTGTCTCTGTCTCTCTGTCTTTCTCTCTCTCTCTCTCTGTTTTTATCTCTCTCTCTCTGTGTCTCTTTGTCTCTGTCACTCTCTCTGTCTCTGTTTCTGTCTCTTTCTCTCTCTGTCTCTGTCTCTCTGTCTTTCTCTCTCTGTCTCTGTCTCTCTGTCTTTCTCTGTCTCTCCCTGTCTCTCTCTCTCTCTCTCTGTCTGTCTCTCTCTCTCATCCACTGCCTCTCCCTCTGCTAATTTGAGCCAAGGCAGACACAGATCAGTAAAGCAATGGTTAACCACATCTATCTTAGAGGAGCCAGCTTAACACACAGTAAGATAGAAAGCAAAACAAACTCTTAAGAAATAGAGATTTGGGAATACATTCTCTCTTGAGAGAATAAGAGTGGGAAGGAAGCAGGGGACAAAGAAAGTGAGGAATTAACCAGTTCATTTCTCAGCAGGAGTAACATTTGCTTGTGGCAGGCTGTCTTGGTATCCTAGTTTTTGCTGCAGTGGCTCCTGGGCTGGCCCAACTCTTGGTGTTGCAGTTGTTGAAGAAGCAATAGCAGCTCCACCTGTAGCCTCATTTCTCTGCTCTGTCTTCCTTAGCTCCCCTGGCAGCCTGTCACCCAGCCTGTCAGCTGCCTCTCTCTGCATATCAGTATAATTCTCATGCATCAGTTCTGGTTTCTTAGAGGGCTGAGTTATGGAATAGTAGGGGGCTTCTACTCATCAGCAGACATTGTCTCTTGTATCCCATTACATATGATCACAAAGTCATCACTTAAATCCAATTCACTTTCAAGTCAAGACATCACCCTCCTGATGTCATTGGTCTTTGAGAACGGAAGGATGAACAACAACAACGAAGATGACGATGACAATATGCATACAGTGACCTCAGAAAGCATCAGATCATGAACTTGTATAAAAGTTGACAAAAACAGATACTTTTTTATGAGGGAAACCAAGCAGGTACACATTTCCTGACTGCTGTAGCTGTCGAATTCAACCACTTAGTGTGCTCTGACTCCTCGGTGCAAAGGATACCAAGCTGTGAGTAAGAAAACTTGAGAACCCCGGGATTCTATGGTCTCCAAGGTCCAGTTCTAGATCTATGATCCCCTGAGCTCCCCACACCTCTCATCAGTTCAATGCAGTGCCAGTCCAGGTGCTAGGGAAGCAAAGACATAGATATGGACATCATTCCTGCCTTAAGGAGCTTGGACAGAGCCAAGATTCATAGAGCTGGAACTCAGAGGTCATATCAAGGGCAATTCCCTCATTTTGCAGATTAGGATGAGACCCAGAAAGGTTAAGAGATTTACCTAAAATCACACATTAAATGAGAGCTAGGATTGGAACCCAGGTCCCCTGCCTCAAAAGCCAGTAATATCCTAGTAGGAGGAAGAGGGGGGGGGAACCAACAACAATAAAACAAAACTATTACTTGATTTAAGAAGCAACAACTTGTAGGATGGTAGTAATCACATCTTAATTTAAATTGCCTGACCACAAAATGTATAATCTATTTATTGTAAACAAATTTTATGTAAACAAAATTCAGGATCTTATATCTCCTAGTTGTTTCTGTTCTCTACCTTCTCAAATAATCAAATATTCGTTTATCTGTTCACATGTTCAATTCAACAAACATTTATTAAGTGTCCACTATGTGGAAGGCACTGGCATCTACAAAAATAACTAAACAAAACAAAAATAGTTCCAGCCCTCAGGGAGCTTACAATCTAATGGGAAGATAAACTATGAATACTAGTAAATAAATACAAAGTATGTACAAAGTGATTTTAAAAAGGAGAGAATGCTGATAACTGGGAGAATGA
The DNA here is from genome assembly GCF_011100635.1 of Trichosurus vulpecula. Classification (NCBI taxonomy): domain Eukaryota; kingdom Metazoa; phylum Chordata; class Mammalia; order Diprotodontia; family Phalangeridae; genus Trichosurus; species Trichosurus vulpecula. The sequence goes on from NC_050573.1 coordinate 152,982,602, forward strand.
GGAATGAAAACCAGGGATTCTAGGAAACGGAAGTGAAGAAAGAGTGAATTTTAGACATGAGGGATGTAGGGGCCAGACTTTAACAAAGGGACAGTTGTCTGAGCAAGATATTTTTTATCAGCAGGGTCATGCGGCCCAGTAAGAAAGGAGCCTTATGGCTAGCTTTCATTTGTGCCAACGACCCAATAAGAGGGCCAATTGTGTCTTCCTTTTGATTGGCCTGACAGTACATCATTTGGACTTCCGCTGACAAACATAAGGTAACCCTGATTGGTCAACATTTCTATTATTTCATCATTAGAAGAGTTCAGGTTAGGAGGACCAAGGACATCCCCATCCCTTGGAGAGGGCCTTAGATGAAAATGCCTTCTGTTTAGGGGGTAAACTGAAGCAAAGGGTTCCACCCAAGCTAGTTAACAAGCAGAGGCCTTTGGGGCTGGGAGTACCTTATTCAGTTAGACCCTTTGGAACCTGACCTCTAAAAATCGGGGTCTGTGGAAACTGATAGATTTACATAATAAATAATACAATCCAACATTAATTTTCCTTAAGGGGTACTTGTTCCAAGGCTTGGAAATAGGAAATGGAATGTCATGGATGGGGAACAGCCTGTCCAGGCCAGTTCCATCGGATTGTTTAAAAGGTAATATGAAATGTATGAAAACATAAATGGGAGCCAGACTTGGGGAGAGCTATATATGCAAAGCTAAGAATGTTGAATACTCCCTGTAGAATGTAAATTCCTTGAGATCAGGGAATATTTTATTTTTGTTTTTGTATACCTGGTGCCTAGCACAATGTACATAGTACATAGTAGCTGCTTTGTTATTTTGGATGGGAACACACAGAAGTCAATCACTGGTGTACAGTCTTCTTGAGAGTCAAAGGCTGGTACAAACAGGTAAACCTGGTCAGAATGTATTACATAAAACCATACCTTGAGCTTGCAACCATAATTTTCTTCTTTTTATTTTGTCTCCTTCCTTTTCCTATTACTAATTTCCATCTTTTTAGACAGGAAACAGGGCTTCTTGTCCCAAAGTTGGCTATTTTCTGGCACAGAAACCTGATGGCATTCCACCCAAGAAAAGAATTAGCCAGCCTAGGATGTTGTTACATTATCCATGTCAAATTATCCAGTGTATTTTTAAGACTTTTAATAGCATTCCAATCCTTAATTCTAATCATGTTTTAGTTCCTGTGCATGAACAGTACTATATATGAGAATTTTATAAACAGGGACCCACAAATTGTTTTATACCCTGTCAAAATACAAGTAACTTGAGTGAGTAGAGATGAAGGATAAGAGATACTTCTAACTTAGACTTTGATGCAACAGTGCTGGCAAATAGCCATTCTGGTTACCACTCTGTACATGTTGGGGCCCTCGGAGCCAGACAAGGAAGAGTAACAGCAAAAGAGCTTACCTGCCACTATTTTGTATTTGAGTAAATTGATACTATCCGAAGAAGTTGTCCTAGAAAGGTAAAATTTTCTGTGACAGCTGTATTTCCACTGTTACTGTTAAGTTGTTTTTCAGTCACGTCTGACTCTTTGTGACCCCATTTTAGGTTTTCTTGGCAAAGATACTGGAGTGGTTTGCCATTTTCTTCTCCAGCTCATTTTACAGATGAGGAATGGAGGCAAACTCATTTTACAGATGAGGAATGGAGGCAAACTGGGTTAAGGGACTTGCCCGAGGTCACACAGCTAGTAAGTGTCTAAGGCCAGATTTGAACTCAGGAAGATGAGTTTACCTAACTCCAGGCCCAGTGCTCTATCCACTGTGATACCTAGCTGCCCTATTTTCAGTGTCACTAATACTTTTGCTGGAGTGATGATGTACAGCAGGTATTTTATACTAATGCAGTTCTTTTCCTCACTAAATTATCTTTTTCTAATACTATGAAATGCTTTGACTCTTAAGAATTCATCTTGGGGGTAGGGGTTGAAAATAGGTCCTACATGCATCATAAATCAGTCTGAAGACCATGATTGTTTCTTTAGGCAAATGGGTGGGGAGTTCCTAAGACTAAAAGGTAAGTCTCTGGACCCTCCAACACAAAATTTGGAGGCCCGTTTGTTGTTTTAGGGGCAGCCAGGTGGCACAGTAGATAGAATGAAATACAGTTGCTCTTCGAGTAACCATTGTGAGGGCTCCATAACCACCTGGTTTTCCATTTTGGAAGCCTCGTCCAAATGAAATCCCTTCATTATTACCTATCATTAGTCTATCACGTTGTTATTTAGTCATTTTTTTTCAGCCGTGTCAGACTCTTCATGACCTCATTTGGTGTTTTCTTGGCAGAGTAGTTTGCCATTTCCTTCCCCAGCTCATTTTGCAGGAACTGAGGCAAACAGGGTTAAGTGACTTGCCCAGGGTCACACAGGCAGCAAGTGTTTGGGTCACATTTGGGCTTAGGCCCAGCACTCTATCTACTGTGCCACCTAGCTGCCCTGTTATTTACCCTTACTTTCATGTAAATAAAGATGTATTATCTGTTCTTATTATTAGTAGTCCCTCCTGTCTGTCACTTATGTAACTGTTCTCATAACAAGTGTTAAAAAAACAGATTGTACTCAGGTTTCATATCAGCAAGATTTGGAAAAAATAACGTGACCTGTATTCAGATCAATATGGTATGTACTTACTGATTCCCAAGATTGAGTATGAAATGGGAAAATACCTGAACAGGCATTTGGGGGTTTGAACTGGCCAGACTAGCCTTGATCTTTCACTTTTTTTTTTGTTTTTTTTTTTTTTACCTATGGAGAGCTGCCAGCCTGTATACACAAACACACTAATGAATGAATGTATGATTCTGGGGCAAGACGGGATGCGAAGGTGAATGATGATGTTCCATGGGGGTTTTGTTTTCCCTTGGATGAACAAGGGAACTTTCACCAGGATTTTTTCTTAGTGATGATGCAATTGGCACCAAGTTTTGGCAACGGGCACCTATGCAGGAGAGATAAGATCAATATTCCTTTAGGTAGAAGAGCTGCTTCCCTACTAATAGATAGAGCAAGCCAGGAGAGAACAGAGGGACAACAGAATAATAAAGCTGTAAGGAATCTAAGAGGCCATCTAGCTCAAGTCCTTTATTTTATAGGTTAGGAAACTGAGACCCAGAGGAGTTTAGGAACCTGCTCAGGGTCGCAGGAGTTAAAAGGACTACAAGCCTGGTCTTCTGACTTCTAGTCAGGAAGTTTCTTTTCCATTAAGCTACCATTTTAGAGTACTCCATGGGTATGGGTTGGGGAAGGGGGGGAGAGACTGGGAGTGGAGGGGTACTATTAATAGTAGGTAGTATTGCATTTTGTCAAGTGTTCTGAATATGTATTAATATATATTAAGGGGTCTGCCCAGTTGTCCCTGAGTAAGCCTCTTCTGAATATCAGTCTCCTTTAACAGAATTTGAACTTGTCTAGATTTATTCAGATGGTTCCTGAACTTTGCCCTGGGTATTTGGGATTTAGAGATAATGAATTGATAGTGAATTAGGTTCAGTGGATATTCAGGCCTTTTCATCTTATTAAGAATATTGCTGTAGTTGTTATCCTACTCTCCATACAACCCCATTTGGGGTTTTCTTGTCAAACCACTGGTATGGTTTGCCATTTCTTTCTCCTGATCATTTTACAGATTAGGAAACTGAGGCAGACAGGTTTAAGTGATTTGTCCAGAGTCACACAGCCAGTAAGTGTCTCAGGCTGGATTTGAACTCAGATTTTCCTGGCTCCAGGCCTAGCACTCTATCCACTGTGCCACCTAGTTGCCGCTAGTTCTGGCTTAGCTTTTTCTTAATGTATACTCTGAAATGGATAGCAGGGCTCTTCCTTTCTTCATCAACACACACCTCAAAGAGCAGGTTCACAAACCATCCATATTCACCCTTTGCACATGCTTCCAGGACCAGGCCCTGCGCCTTATTTTGGTAAGTGCTTTGTAATTATTATCTCATTTGATTCCCACAACAACCTTAGGTGGTCGGTGCTATTATTATGCTCATTTTACAGAAGAGGAAACTGAGGCAAACAGGTTAAACGACCTGCCCAGAGTCACAAAGCACGTATCTGTGTCGAGATCAGGGAACCATATTGTTGAGGTTTGAGGTTTAGGGACCCCAAAATACCAACATGCCAGGTCCTGCTCAAAAAAATTTGACTCGAGCCTTCTTTCAGCCAAAGGGAAAGCAAAGTTTATTAAAGATTTGCCATATTGGGTGGACTCTGAAGAGCCTGAGCATTTGTAATGCTTATACAAGAGAGCCAGATTACATGTGAACTAGATTGAATTTGAGCACTTTCATGGAGGCAAGATGGATCTTACACACAGAAAGACTGTGGGAGGGATCTAGGGGTGGTTTTGGGGAAATAGGAGGAGGGGTTTAGGGAGAGTCTTGAGGAGGAGTCTAAGGAGGATCTTGATGGGACTGCTGTGACTGGGGTGAGGTCAGACTCCAGGAATCAAGAAAATGGGATTTTGATGGGATCAAAAGTGGGAAGTAGCTGGACGATGGAGGACTAGGCTAGGTTAAGAGTAACAAGAGATTTGGGCCTAGAGATAATGAAAGGCTTATGGCCACAGGCAAATGCCTCATCAAGTGGGAAGCTTCAAGGAGAGTTCAGGGGGGCTCTCATCATCTGCAGGTGGAATAACAATATATGAATTTGTAAAAAATGGGGCATCTCCGTGTCATTATGTGTTAGCTCAAGGAAGGCTGTGCGGTTCAGTGGAAAGAACATTTTGAATCAGAAAAGTACAGTTCAAATTCCTCTTCGGCTACTTGGATGACCTTGGATAAATCACTCAAACTGCTGGGCCTCAATTCTTCATCTGTAAAATGAGAGAGTCAGGCAAAATAACTTCTCACTTCCCTTCTAGCTTTAAATTTATGATCCTATGATCTATTATAAAGACCATGTTCTGCCTAGTCTTTTACTGCTATGGAAATAGTCTTTGTCAAATGCAGCATCATTAAGAACTAACAAATTATTTACATAGAAATATATTTATTGTGTAATAATAAATAATCTATTTGCAACAAATTACATCTCTTGCACATGCATGCAAATCGTCCTTGGGGACACAACAGCCCCAGTTCAGGCCCTCATCCCTTTCCCCTGTACTGTTACAATGGCTTCCTATTTGAGTCCTCAGCTTCCAGTCTCTTGCCTTTATAACCCATCCTCCCTCACACAACTTCGAAAATAACCTTTGCAAAGCATAAATCTGACTATCTCACTCCCCTTTTTCAGAACCTTCAGGGGCTCCCTATGGCCTTTAGACTAAAGTACAAACTCTTCAGGGGTGGCTAGATGGCTCAGTGGGGAGAGTGCTGGGCCTGGAGTCAGGAAGGCCTGAGTCCAAATGTGGCCTCAGACAGTCACTAGCTGTGTGACCTCTTTGCATTAATCCAATGGAGAGGGAAATGGCAAACCACTCTAGTATCTTTGCCAAGGAAACCTCACGCACAGCATGGTCAGTGGGGTCACAAAAGTCAGATATGACCGTGCAACAACAACAAACTCTTCATGTTGGCATCTAAGCCATTCACAATCTGGCTCCAGCCCGCCCTCCAGACTGATTTTACATTATTCCCCTCTATGTATCTATGTCCTAGCCAAACTCGGCCCTCTGTCTCCAGCTCATGTATAGAATGTACTCTGTCTTAACTTCTTCCCTTTAGAATCATTCTTACAGAGCTAAGCTCAAACGGCACCCAGCCCAGGAAGCCTTTGATGACTTCTGTAGATCCTAGTGAGCTCTCTCAGTTTCAGTGACCATGTCAAGTCCATACTTATCTGTTAATATGTTCTATTCCCCAGTAGAATGTAAGCTTTCTAAGGGCACAGACTGGTTTCTTTTTTTTTAATTTTTTTGTCTGTCTCCAAAGCCTAGTACAGCGCCTTACTCATGGCAGATAAATTGCAAAGTTCCTTTTGGATTAGATTGAATATGTCAGTTCACAAATTCTCCCATGGAATCTTAAAAAGAAAAAAGGAAAAAAAAGGCCTCTCTTTTTCACTGACTGGATCAGAGCCATTTTCTAAAACTTGCACATTTGTCAAATATGAATAGTATGCAAAGTAAGGAGCTGAACTTAGAGATGATAATAGCAATGGCAAGGTATTATAATTATATAATAGTGCTATTTATAGAGCGCTTTAAGCTTTACAAAGCTCTGTACACATGTTATCTCTCCTATTTTATTACAGCCCCGCCACAGTCCTGTGGGGGTAGGTAATATTATCATCCTGTTCCACAGATAAGAAGCTGAGGTGAAGGGGGGTTAAGTGACTTGCCTGTAGCCAGACAGCTTGACAGAGGTACTCCTTGATCCATCCTGTCTCCTGCCTACTAGGCTACTGTTTTTCTCACTATACCATTCTACTCAAGGCCAAATCATCCTATAACTGGATTACAATAATAGAATCTCTCCGTGATAAACTGACTAATTTTAATCACTAATATCAGTCCTTGAGAAGAGATGATAAGACACACTTCCTTTTGGTAGAAGGGTGGGGGACTATGGGTACAGCAAGTTCTATATACTTCAGACACAGTTGATTTATCATTTGCTTTTGTTTAATAGTTTTTCTTTGTTACAATGGAGGGCTCAGGGAGTGGAAGGACATTGAGAAATTACTAGTGCAAAAAATAAAAGACTTCTGATATAGGAACTTTCCCCCTTCCCCCCAACTTGTATTCATTCTAGTAGGTTGGGCCCACAGCAAGCATGTTCTACTATACTCATGATTCTAGGCTTGACCTTGTGTGTGGCTACTACTACTTTAGATCCTGAGCCCCCACTGGTGGGCTTGCTATTAGTAATTATGTCTTATTTATCTACATCTAAATATTAAAATGACAAAATGCATAATTTATTAATAAATAAGAACAATAACCAAACTATATATTTAACTATTTAAAATATCTTGGCTATGACAAATGTCACCGCCAAAATCACTACAAACCCTTAAAATATCAAGAACTGAATCTTCTTCACAGATCTGGAAACAAGGTAGTAGGACTTCATTCAGTATCTCTTAAGATAGTAAGTAAAATCACTTCTCTTAAATCCTTTCCGTTAAAAAGTTGAAAACATCTCAATCTCTTTTTTTCTTCAGCTTCTCTCCAACAATGACAAATAGAAATATCTCTTCAGCTTCTCTCTAGCTAATATTTTAATATTAATTTAATGTTTGTATATTATTTAATATACTACTTTAATATATTTGATACTAATATTTAATATTATGCTTCCTCATTTATCAAGTAGATCCTCACAGATAAAATGTCAAAAGCACATGCATTCTCCTCGACTCCGTAGGAAGAGGTGCTTTAATTCAAACCATCTCTACTGTTATTCCCATTGCCAATCCCATTATTCTTCCAATATTCCACTGTATCTTAAAATTGCAGTCGCATCTGAGTTCTTATTTAGCTCTTCAAGAGAAAGTAAGCCGATATAGTCTCTATAAGCTAGACACACAGAACAAAGATTATATTTGACTTTGTCTCATTTCATCGGCAAAACTGCCAAATACCCAAATCAAGAAAGTTTTTTTAAAAAAATTCTCTATATCCAGTCTCTCTCTACTTCCATCAATTCTACATATTGTTGTCAAATAATTTTTTTGAAAACAATGCTTCCATACTTAGGAACTTTTAATGATTCCCTATTAATTAAGACCAAGTTTAAACTTCTTAGATTATTCTATCTCATAGTACTTCTCAGTTAGGCCTTGTCTTAATCACATACAGCTATGCCTATACCTGCTATTGTGCCCTAATTCATGTTGTTCTTTCAGCCTGAAATGCCCTTTCTGCCAATCCAAATTTTGTCTCTCTTTTAGATTTCAGGTCAAGCCCAACTACTATACAAAGCTTTACTAGATTTAGCCCTAGCCTATAATTAGCTTTCCCTTGCCTTGATCTTATAAACTCTATTTCACATAAGGGATGCTTCATCAGGAAAGTACTTGACCAATTTCATGAGTTTGCCCAAATCAACTTAGGGAAACATCTATGACTAGTGGATGGATGGAGCATTGGACTTGGGGTCAGGAAGACCTGGTTTAGAACTTCACTTGCTGCTCAGTAACCCTGGACAAGTGACTTAACATCTCTAAGCCTCAGTTTCTTCATCTGGAAAATAAGTGTTTGATAACATCTAAAGTCCTTTCAGGCTCTATCTCTAAGGTGCTATAAATGATCAGATTACAGGGTGTGGACCCAGCAGCAAGTCGTTAAGGTCGGACTGGTGGATTTTACACCTCGGTACCTTACTGATGAGGCTTCTTGAGGCTAGGACTTGTTAACAACAAGAAGAATGTTTTCTTAAAGGAGGAGCTGCCTTCTTTATATTTCTAGAAGCAAAATGTGAAAAGCCCCTTTTATTGTGCTCTCTCTTTTGGTCTTTTAACCTGGAATGTAGCAAAAGGGGAAGGAGGATTTCTACCTTCCTGGAACCAAAAATGTTGACTTTCTGAAGGCCATGACTAGTGGTCTTTGCTTGTCCAAGAAAGCCTGAGAGAGGAGCTAATGAACCTCTAATTCCTAAACTGACTTTCTGTCTTTTCTGAACAGAAGCCAAAGACTAGCAGCCCTGAGAATGTATGTTTCTAGTCTTGGAGTTACCTCATGGGCTATTCTGAGTCTGAGGTTCCTAAATGATCCAGAATTCCTAAGTTAGAAAGCCAGCCTTACAGAGAGGAAGAAAACTTCCTTAAGAGCAAGTTTCTTAGAGAAGAGGCTCTTTCTCAGGAAACTGCCCTCCTATAGCCAGAGGACTACAGCCATTCCATGAAAGAGATATTGACATTGTCAACTCTCCATGAGTTGCTTATATAGTACAGAAGGTGAATGAGTAGTATTGATTTAGGTGACTTTACCTTCTAGGAAGTTTAATGAGCTGTTTGCTTTACTTTTTATTTTTTTTTCTAATGAATTAGAAATTTTTTTTCAATTAGTAAAAATCTGCCTTCACTTCTCCCCCACTGCCCCACTGAGAAAGAAAGGAAAATCAAACATGAATAGTCAAGAGAAACAAATGTATTGGCCATGTTGTGTGTGTGTGTGTGTGTGTGTGTATGTGTGTGTGTGCATTGATCAGTAATTTCAGTCACTTCCAACTCTTTGTGACACCATTTAAAGTTTTCTTGGCAAAGATACTGGAGTGGTTTTCTATTTCTTTCTCCAGTTCACTTTACAAAGGAGGAACTGAGGCAAACAGGTATTTGGGGACAAATTAAACCAATAAATAAAATGAGGCCATTTCTCCAAGCATAATATCAGTTATTAATAAGGACATGTGATCTACTAATAAAGGATAAGTACTAATAAAAGGATAAGGCAATCATGTGCTTCCATTTTCACCAAAGACCCCCAGTGAGAGCTGGCTGGGTCTTTTATACCAGCTGTGTCTGATTGGCCTGACAGTACATCAGTGGGACCTCCCTTGGTAATCCCAATTGGTGGATAGATTAATGTTGTTGTTGCTCAGTCAATTCAGTCTGAGACTCTTCATGAGTTTTCTTGGCAAAGATACTGGAGTGGTTTGCTTTATCCTTCTCCAGTTCATTTTACAGATGAGGAAACTGAGGCAAATAGGAAATTGAGGCAAATAGGGTTAAATGACTTGCCTAGGGTCACATAGCTAATAAGTGTCTAAGGCCAAATTTGAACTCAGATCTTCCTGACTCCAGGCCCAGCACTCTATTTACTGTGCCACCTAGCTGCCCTAAGTATATGTTTGTTGTTGCTGTTCTTTAGTTGTTTTTTTTTTAATCATGTCCTACTCTTCATGACCCTTTTTGGGGGTTTTCTTGGCAAAGATACTGGAGTGGTTTGCCATTGCCTTCTCCAGCTTATTTTACAGGTGAGGAATTGAGGCAAACAGGGTTAAGTGACTTGCCTGGGGTTACACAGCTAGTAAGTGTCTAAGGCTGGATTTGAACTCATGAAGATGAGTCTTCCTGATTCTAAGCCCAGTGGTCTATTCACTGCACCACCTAGCTGCCCTATGTGTGTGTACACACTTGCACAAATATATGTATGTAAGTGCATAAACATATACACACATATGTATACATGTGTGTATTTCTGCACTATGAGTCTTTTACGTCTCTATCAGGAGGTAGGTAGCATATTTCATCTTTAGTCTTCCAGAACTGTGGTTGCTCATTACACAGATCAGAGTTTCTAAGTCTTTCAAAGTTGTTTGTTTTTATAATACTGTTGTCATTGTATAAGTTACTCTCCTGGTTCTGTTCACTTCATTCTCCATTAGTTGATACTAGTTTTCCCAAGTTTTTTTCTGGAACCATATCCTTCATAATTTCTCATACCACAATAGAATTCCATCACATTTATATACCATAATTTGTTCAGCCATTCCACAACTGATAGGCATCCCCTTAGATTCTAATTCTTTGCCACCTCATAGAATTATAAATATTTTTGTACCTCTTTAACATTTGTTTTGCTTAGGACTAATTCTGCTCTTAGTCTACCTTCCTTCTAATCCCCCCCTTTTCCTTTTCTCCTTTACCCCTTATTTCCCTATTGAATAAAACATATTTCGGTATCCAGCTGTGTATGTATTCTTCCTTCTTTTGTCCAGTTCAGAGAAGAGTTCAAGTATTATATACTCCTTGTATATACTCCTTTTTGTTTGTATAAATTTCTATTTGCTCACCTGAATTATGTGGGGTAATTTCACCTAACCTTCCTTTCTTTTACCCTGTCACATATTCCTCTTTTCTTTTTCCATTCTTCTTTTAAAATCATCAAGGTGTAACAGAATCATTCCAAAAACCACTGTCTAATTAGACTCCCTCTATGATGCCTGATGATGAGAGGGTCCAGAGGAGACACATGTATTATCTCTCCATATTAGAAACGTAAGCAGTTTATCCTTGTGTGCTCCCTTATGATTGTTCATTTATGTTTACCTTTTTATGTTTTTCTTGACTCCTGCATTTACATTTCAAAGTTTCTGCTCAGCTTTGGTCTTTTCATCAGAAATGCTTGGAAATCATCTATTTCATTACAAATCCATTTCCCCTACCTTGAGCATTATACTTAGTTTTGAGCATTATACTTAGTTTTGGGGGGTAAACTATTCTTGGCCATAAGTCTATAAACTTTGCCTTTTTGACTACTGTACTCCAAGCTTTCTTCTCTTTCATATTAGCGGCTGCTAAATTCTGTGATCCTGAGTTCCTTAGTACTTGAATTCTTTCTTTCTGGCTGCTTGTAGTATTTTTTTTTCTTTGATGTGGAGGATCTGGATTTTGGCTATAATGTTCCTGGGAATTTTCATTTTGGGATTTCTTTCAGGATGTGAACTGGATTCTTTCTATTTCCACTTTTGCCCTCTGGTTCTGAGATAAGAGCAGTTTTTTTTTTTTGTGATTTCTTAAAATATGACGTCTGGACTCTTTTTTTGGTGATGACATTCTGATAGTCCAATTATTCTTAACTATTTTCTTCTTAATCTGTTTTCTAGGGCAGTTGTTTTTGCTATGATATACCTTACATTTTCTTCTATATTTCTTGTTGTCTCATGGAGTGAGAGTTGATCCATTCTCATTTTTAAGGAGTTTGTTGCTTGGGCAAGGTTTTGTACCTCTTACGTCAAGTCGTTAACTCTTTTTCCATTTTTCCCCCCATAGTGTCCATTTCTAATTTTTTCCTCTAGTGCTCTCATTTCATTTATAAAACATTTTTAACTCTCACTTCATCTGTTTCAGAAATTCTAGTTGAATTTGTGCCCAAGTTGTGTTTTACTTTGGGGTTTTCCTTGTAGATTTTTTTTGGAGTTATTCTCTTATTCTGGGTTTGCTTCTTGAGTATTCTTCTCACTATAACAGTTTTTAATGATGAGATTATTTGTTTGTTCATTCTTCCAGTCTCCTTTTTGACTTTGTACTTTATGTTAGGTCCAGACTCTGCATACTTCTGGAAGGAGTATTTAGCATGGCCCTGCTACTGCTTTCTTGAGATAATGAGAGTGGTGTTATTTCAAGCTTTAAGGGAAAGCTCAGAGGGTTGACCTGCAAGTTTTCAGTGCTCCCATAGTGGTCTGATCCAGAGCATTCTCTTTGCTGCCCACCTTGGTCTGAGTTCTGAAAGGTTCTGACTTGGGTTTAGGTCTGGACAACAATGGAATACTGCTATCAACCAGTTGGAAAGTTCAGCTATTTCAAGGTGACAGAACTCATTCAGTCAGTTATCAAGTGAAGCTTGTAGGCTTCCTTTTAGACAGGGTTTCCTGCCATGGTTATACCTCTGCAGGCTTCAGATTGGTCTAGAAGCTGGAAATGAGATCCTTATCTGCTTCTTCAGTCAGAGCTACACAGCTGCTACTTGCTTCTGAACTTTCTTTTATCTCAGGGCACAGCACAGGGCCTGCAACAGTTCCTTACCACTGAATGCAGGGGTGTGCTTATAAATGTTTAACAATTGGCTCTCCAGAAAAAAAAAAGGTATGCACAGCACGCTTTTAGGTTTAATATGCATCATTAACATTTTTTCCATTGCTTTCTTAAGTCTAAGCAATCAGTTAAACAATAAAATTAAGTCTTGATGTGTAGTGTTTGCCTATTTCTAAGGTGCAAATACTCATGCTGAAAATTTGATAATCAGCTCTCTTGGTTAGAGCTGGCTCTAGCACACTTCTGCCTGAATGCCTCCCTTGGACATATGTCCCTTACTCTCTTAGGCCTGAATGTCTCACCTCGAATTAGTTGGTAAGTGACAAAGCTGCCAGATGGCACATGGTTCTGTACCCTACGTGAGTCTAGGTGCTTCCATGATGGGTCTAGAACCTCTTATTGCTCAGGTGCACAACCTCTTTCTGAGCCTGAATGACTGTTGTTGAGTGCTCCTGGTTTGAATCTAACCCCAGTGTCTACAGACTTCTCTCTCTGTGTTGTCTTGGGTTGGAAAAATTGCTGTGATTTTTTCTTGAATTTCTCAATTGGAAATTGCTCTGGTGCATTTTCTAGCTCTGTTTGAGGAGTTTTGAGGGAGAGGTACCTCCTTCTACTGTGCCATTTTGGACTCACCTCCAAGTGTTTTCCTATTCTATATTTGCTCATGGGATGCTATGAGTTCCTTGTGTCTTATATATTTTCTATAGTGGGCAAGATAAAACTATCTTTTACCTAATACCAAAATTGCATACTGAGCACCTATATAAGAGTGAGGCATCTTGTTATTCACATTGGAAAAAACCTAAGATGAGAAACACCTAAGTTTTATTCAGATTTCCTTAGAGCTTTACTCAGAGGTGAGGACAATAGACCAAAGAAAGAAAATGGTACCTTGAGGTCAAGCCCATTCCTGGACCCAAGTCTGTATGATCCCAGAGCTGGTGAGGTAGTGAGGAAAGAGAACAGTCAGTGTATGCTTATTTATTATTTTTAATTTTTTTTTGGTTACTTTATCTATGTACATTTTATCTATCCAACTAGACTCTGTATTTTGTTTCTTTTGTCTCTTCCACAGTGCTTGGGCCAAATGCCTATGGATAGACAAGGTAGATAGCTACATAGGATGCAATATGCAGTGGTGTACAAGGGACATTTCAAAATGTCACTTTTTATAAAAGTATATCTTTTTTAGTGCTGGAAAGTTTTTATCACCACAGCTCATAGACATTTATTTTGTGATATCAAGTTGTGTGTGTAAAAGGCTTAAAACTGATAGATAGGGTCATATCTTTTGAGGTTCATAACAATAAAGTTAAAAAGCAGGGTCAGGACTAAGGAAAGAGGGAAAGGATGGGGAAGGGAACAAGCATTCATATAGCACCTACTGTGTGCCAGTCACTGTGCTAAGTTTATAAATATCTCATTTGAGCCTCACAACAACTCTCTGAGGTAGGTGCAATTATTAAGACAAGATAAAGTGGAATAAACACTATCAGAAAGAGGGCCATCAAAGGCTGCAGAGGATAACAACAGCATTGATAAGGGGACCTATGACAGCTGACCGAGGTTCAGGAGAGGCAAGCTGCCTAGGAAAGAACAAAGTGTCTCAGACAAAGACACCTGCCTATCTTATAGAGGTCAAGCCTGGCTTCTGGCTGGTGCCCCACCTAGGGTGGTATTGTCAGGCACAGAGAATATACAGACCTCTGAAGGATGGTGGCCCACCAGGGTGTTAGTCCTTCCTTGGTATTTTATGTTTGAGCCTTATGAGCCCATGTGTTTTAGGGGAGTGTAATATCAATTAAGTTGGATGTCTTTGATTGAGTCTTACTAGTTGCTAAACCCCAGGCCCAAACCCCTATTAGGCGCTAAGCCTATGTGGGCGTGAAGCCCTCAGGGTCCTAAGGCGAGTTGCTAAGACCAGAGCCAATAGTAAGAGCTTAAGTTCTGGTCTCTCAGATGATGTTTGATGACAGCTAAAGACTGCATAAAAAGAGAGAACAGAGCTATTTGCTTAGGGCTCTCACTCTTGGTGGTGTGCTTATGTGGAGACTCTGGGCAGCTGCAGTTAAGAGCCCTTCAGCTTGTAAACCTGAATGTTCAGACTTTGTTAAACTCTGGTAACTAGGCATTGAGATTTGAATCAGACAAGGTCTGTCCGTTGATGTTTGTAATTTGTATTTGCTCTGAAGTTCAGGGTGCTGCCTTTTTCCCCTGAACTAAGTGAATGATATTTGTATGCTGGATTAAAGTAAGATTGTTAACCCTTTAACGTTGCTTTCCTTAGTAAAGCAGATCAAAAGAACCTGGGCTTGCAGCATTCTTGTTGTTGGGCTCCTGTTGGTTTTTCACCCCCACAGCAGCTGCTAGCCGAATTGTTGAAACCGGGAGCTAATTGCTACCCTTGGGAGAGTGCCAGATACTGAAACTGGCATGTTCCTCTTGAGCGGGGACAAAGTTTCAGAGAAATGAGAGGTTTTCAAAGAATAACCAGGCCCATTGAGTAAGAAGAGAGCCTCTGACAAAATGAATAGAAATGCATATGTGTACACACACCTATGAAAGCATTTTAAAAGGTGTAAAATGCTAAAAATGTTGAAGGTATAATAGAGGGTAGTCTGATTGAAGAGGTTTGGTTCCCCATGAGGCACTAGGCCTCAGGCATGTGCCTGATTGTAATTCCCAGTACTGAAATCTTGTGAGACATGTTCCACATCCTGGTTTCAGAGACTGGTTCCATGATCTCTCCCCACCTTAGATCACGACTTTATGGAAATGTATTCTCTTCTCTACCCCACCCTCACCCAGGACCACCCTAATTCCTTGAGTGACATTGAGATTATTTTCCTACTTGTTTTAATCCTAAACAAATGCTTTACTTTTAAAATGCACACTTCTTGTCCTGGGTTGCTAATAAGTTTCTGTAACTGTTTAGATGATTTTAAAGATTTCCAGCTTATCTGAGACTTGGGCTAGTTGAGGCTTACATCATTTAAGTTATTTTTATATTGAACTCAGTAACCTGTGGGAATTTGAAAGTGAATGGGAAAAAAAAAGGTTCTACAACAAGATTTAACAATAACAGCAGACATATCTGTAGTGCACTAAGCTTTGCAAAAGTATTTTACATGCATGATCTCATCTGACCCTCACAACAATCCTGTGGGACAGAGGCCATAAGTATTATCATAACCATTTTGCCGATGGGGAGACTGAAGCTTAGACAAATGGCTTGCCCATGATTATAAAGCTAATGGGTATCAGAAGTAGGACATAGGCCCTCTTCACACCAAGTCTAGCATTGACTATGACGTGCTACCTCTGCCTTTATTTCTAGTAAATCTCATCTTTTAAAATAAAGACCGAAAAGAAGTTATAAATGAATGAATCAGGGAAGGCAGAGAGACAAGAGATGTAGTAAGAGTATAACTAGAGTTTGGTAGCAGAAAGGTGCTTCATTGAAATAGTTTTCATAGCTGTACAGAAAACTGTATTTTTGCTATTTTGCATGAGATCTATATATCTTGCCCCAGTCTTCCCCCCTGAACTTCAGTCCTGTGTCACCAATTATGTATTAGAAATTCCAAACCAGACATCTAGGAGGCTTCTCAAATGCAACATGTCACAAACAAAGCTTTCCTCTCTCAGGGCCCAGGTCAGCTACACCTTTACCTCAGGATTTCTGAAATGGAAAATATCTTTTCTGATGCTTATTTGGTATGCTGACTTGTCAGGGTTTTGCTTGACTAGGTATGTGGAACTGGGGGGATTTGGGGGGAAAAGTGTCAGTTTCCTGTTTAAGGTGGCCATCTTGTCAGGATCTCCTCTCTTTAGCGTTAAAAGCCACAGATGGCATTCCATCGATGCCCAGGCACTAGAATACAGTCTCTCCTCATTTGTATTTCACTGAATTTCTCTCTTCCTTCAAGATACAGCCTAAACACCATTTTCTACATAAAGCTCTTCCTAATTTCCTCAATTGTTAGTACACTCCCCTTCCTAATTTGTACTTTATTCTATATATATGTACTTAGTGTCTCCCCATTAGAATATAAGCTATCTGTATTCTTTGTATTTGTATACCCAGTGCCTAGCTCATAGTAGGAGCTTAAATAATTCTTGTTGACTGACCACAGATTGATGATATCAAGATTTCAAAGGAGTATTTTCCATTTATCTTTACATTTGAGGTTCAGTTGTGTCTGGCTCTTTGTGACCCCTCTTGGGGTTTTCATAGCAAAGATACTTAAGTGGTTTGCCATTTCCTTCTCCAGATCATTTTACAGATGAGGAAACTGAGGCAAACAGAGTTAAGTGACTTGCCCAGGGTCACACAGCTAGTAAGTATCTGAAGTCAGATTTGAACTCAAGGAAATGAGTCTTCTGACTCCAGGCCCAACACTCCATCCACTGTGCTGTCCGCCTGCCCCTATTTTTATATTATATAGTAAGAAAAGGACTTGTTTTAGTATTCTGGAAACTAGGTTTGAACCCCGGTACTGAACTTATTTCTTTTGTGATCTTGGGCCAGTGGATAAAGCTTCCTGAGTCTTAGTTTTCTTATCTGTAAAATGGGGATAAGGGGATTATTGCACTTTCTGCCTCACAGGAAAATGCTTTGCCAACTTTAAATAAAGATATAAATGAATTGTTATCTAGTTTTTAAAGTCTATCTAGGGTATTATAGTGTAATGGAAAGAACGCTTGAAAAAAAAAGAAAAAAAAAAGAACACTTGACTAGAAGTTGGAAGACCTGGGTTCTGTCTTTAATCTGTCACTAAGTGTGTGACCTTGGGCAAGTCACTGGGTTTTCTCTGGGCAGGGCAGTCTTTTCATCTGTAAAGTGAGCAGGCTAGACTAGATAATTCCTATGGTCCAGCTTTCTGTGACTCTGTGTTTCTAATGATTCACATAAATGAAAAGATCAAAAAGGCCCACAGGTTAACATTACTAGACTTTCTTCACCCTCCTTTATTTGTTTTTGGGTAAAGAGAGGAAGAAGGAAAGGAAAAAGGGGGCTATCTCATTCTAATATATTACATAGCTATGTAGAAACACACCCTTGAGCCTTAAAGAATGGCAAAACTACCCATAAACAGCACGAGAAAGCAAGGTGTTAGTTCCATCAGCCAGATTCTGAAACAGAAATTGAAACCACAGAAGTTCCAAATACCCAGCTATCAAAAACAAATGTTTGTTGCTCCACCAGCTGCCCCAGGTGGTTTCCACGAGAGAGCTGGAGAAAACAAGCTTTAAAACTCCCATTCTCTAAATGAGGCAGATGAAAATGAAGGATTTGTTTCTTTACACAAACAAGTGATTTTTTTTTAAAGGGGAGTATTTGGAGGCACAATCTGCCAGTGATAATGTCTGTATGCTGGCACATTTTGCATTAAACCCACACTCACAACTGTAAGCATCAGGACTGCCACCTGCATTTACTTCAAGATTTAACCAGCTCCTAAAGAGGCACAGTTGAGACATACCTCATATAACCACAGCCATGTTAGTCGCCGCTATTAGCTAACCTCGAAGTGACAGACACACCAGGAGGTGAAAGGCAAGAGACTGAAACAATAGGGCTATAATGAGGCTAGGAGATTGGCCCTGTCTACACTGATACAGACCAGTGTTAAGAAGGAAGACTTCTCGTACAAAGACCTCACATCCCAGGAACCTTCTAGCAACTGAGTTACTTTTTACCTTCTGTTTTAACACTTGTCTGTACAAAATGTGAAGCCAAGTTTTATTTATTTGGTGATTTGTTTAGCAGTTGAGATGTGATGTCCAAGAACCAGGAAATAATCCCTATGCCCTTCAAGATGGGTGGTGACTTGTGCTAAGAGGATAGATCATGTCTAGGCTTTCCCAAAGGAAGATAACATATGAAAATGAATATAGCATATAAAAGTGAAAAATGCAAAGTAGTTCAATAAAAGGTAATTTGGAATGGAGGGCACTAGCATTAGGAGGGAGCAGGAAGGGTTTCATGTGAAAGATGGCACTTGAGTTGTATCTTAAATAAAGAGATGAAGGACTCTGAGGTGCAAGAAAGGAAGGAGTACATTCCTGAGTAACATTTAGAATACATACAAAGTTTTCAAGATACATGTACACAAGAGCAATAATGATAAATACATGTGAACCAAACAGAACAGAAGAGAAAGTAAGTGCATGTAACTAATTATATTTATAATACAATTGTATATATGTAACGCATGTTCTAGAGTTACTCTTCCAACTTCTATTGATACATGGCAGATCTGATCCCCAGATTTGAGCTCTCTTTTCTCCTTTAGAGTTTAGTGTGTGTGTTGTATCCTTAACACTAAGTAACAATATGAGTTATGGAATATATGAGAGGGCAGCTAGGTAGTACAATGGATAGAGATGGGCCTGGAGTCAAGAAGACTCATTTTCCTGAGTGGCCTCAAATGTGGCCTCAGACACTTATTAGCTGTGTGACCCTGTGCAGGTCTTTTGATCCAGTCTGCCTCATTTTCCTCATCTGTAAAATGAGCAGAAGCAGGAAATGGCAAACCTCTCCAGTATCTTTGCTAAAAAAAAACATAAATAGGGTCATGAAGAGTCAGACACGACTGAAAAAGACTATCCAACAGCGATGCGAGTGTAGAGTATAGGATAACTTTTATTTCAATGCACAGAAAATGCGGAAGATGCAAAAGATTCCCAGAAGCCCATAAATAGATAAAACAGCCTAAAAACTGCTCAGATAATGAATCAGCTCTCCCAGAAAGGGAATTGAACTTGAGGGGGTTACCAACCTGTTGATGTTCCTGGGAATCCCCTCTCCCCCGAGTTCTACATAGTTCTTTCAACCTCTGTACAACTTTGTGGTTTAGGTTCCTTCAAAAAGGAGAAATATATTTTGGGGTGTGTATGCGGTTGACAAATAATCTCCTCCCCATCAGTCATTTCCTAACCAAATAATTCATAGCAATATCAGGGAATGGCAAAGTCTTACTGCTCCATCCCCTCTCCCACCCCCAACCCCATACATGGTGTTAGGCTTTTCCTTCTACAAGGATCCTGTTAAGTAAATCTCTGGAATGCCAATGACTGAACTCTCAAACCCAGTCCCTCTACAGGAAGCCTTCCCAGTGCCTTCTCCTGTAGATTATTTCCTAATTATACTGTACATAGCATGTTTTGTCTATATTTGTTTGCAAGTTTGTCTTCTTTTGATTAGATTGTGAGCTCCTTGAAGGCAGGTACTGTCTTTTACCTTTCTTCATCTTTTTTTTTTTTTTCGAGGCAATCAGGGATCAAGTGACTTGCCAAGATCATGTAGCTAGTGTCTGAGGCCAGACCTGAATTCTAGTCCTCCTGACTTCAGGGCCTGTGCTCTGTTGACTGCACCACCTAGCTGCCCCCTTTCTTTGTATTCTCAACACTGAGCACAGTGTCTAGCACATAGTAAGCACTTAATAAATGCTTGTCACTAAACTCTAAAGGAGAAAAGAGAGCTCAAATCTGGGGATCAGATCTGCCATGTATCAATAGAAGTTGGAAGAGTAACTCTAGAACATGCGTTACACATATACAATTGTATTATAAATATAATTAGTTACATGCACTTACTTTCTCTTATGTTCTCTTCTGTTTGGTTCACATGTATTTATCATAATTGCTCTTGTGTACATGTATCTCGAAACTTTGTATGTATTCTAAATGTTACTCAGGAATGTACTCCTTCCTTTCTTGCACCTCAGAGTCCTTCCTCTCTTTATTTAAGATACAACTCAAGTGCCATCTTTCACATGAAACCCTTCCTGATCCCTCCTAATGCTAGTGCCCTCCATTCCAAATTACCTTTTATTGAACTACTTTGCATTTTTCACTTTTATATGCTATATTCATTTTCATATGTTTTTATTGTCTTCCCCAATAGAATATAAGCATAGGGGTTGATTTATTCTTTGTATTTGTATACTCAGTGCTCAGTACAATGGGTGGAACAAAGTAGGCCCTTAATAAATGTTTGCTCATTGAGAAAAAAAGGTCTTAGTTTTATCTGATGGACAGCCTTTCTTCTAGTGGGCTGAACAACCCACTCACTAAATGGTTTTAACCATTGTTAAGGGGTCCCCTGAACTTGTTTTTGAGTTGCCACATTTTCCAGAAACACTGGATCCAGAATATGCAAAAGGCTCTGAATGTGTCAAGAATGAAGCTCCCCCAAGCTGACATAATTTGTTGTTTGCATCCCAATCTGGACTCCCTGTGTGTCCTTGGGAGTCAAGATAGATACCAGTTAGTCTGAACTAGACTGAGAAACTGTTTGTGCAGCTGGGACCCTTACAGATAAGCAGACCATTCTATGTTCATAGTCTGGCAATCCCAAGGGAAAAAAGAATGCCACTTTTGTCATCAACCTATGGGAGGTGGTGAGGGTGGAAGGGGTAGTACTTTTTGTCCCTTCTGCTCTTTTCCTTCTCCCATGCCACTCCTACTTAGGAGGAGATTTCTGTTTCTTCCTCCTTCCTTTGTTGTAATCTCATAAATATCCAAGCTCCTGTTTGGATTATGAGCTCTTTGCACTTGCATTGGGACCCATATCCACATTCATTTCTCTTGTAATAAATCCAGTTGCAACGCGTATCTCATGGACTTGTGATTTTTTTTTTTTTTGGTTAACACCATTCACATAATATCAAAGAAGAGAGCATTGTCATCTAGGGCCGGTGGACAGAGCCTGGCCTTGGAGTCAGTACAACCTGGATTCAAGATCTGCTTGTAATTGTGTATACACTGTGTATAAGTCTGGGCAAGTCACTTAACCTCTCAGTGCCTTATCCCCCAAACAACTCTCTAACACAACAAGTTAGAGGAGTTACATTTGTAGATAAATTTTCATGCCAAGATTCCCTATACCAATCAATGGATGAATTCACCAGTCTGGGCTAAAATATAATAACAAGAAGAAGAAGGGAAAGCTAAATAAGCAAAAAATAAGATACCGTTCCAAAATTCTTCTCCAGTTTGTGGTATTTTGCTCATTGGAGAAAGTAGAGGCATTTGGTTTTTATTTGTATTATTGCTTTTGGTATAAAAGTTCCCAAGAGTGGTTAAAGTTTTTGTGATTTCTTGCCCTACATAGTAATGATGATAATAGTTTATTTTTTAACTTTATATAGTACTTTGGGGTTGAAAAGTTAACCTGCTTTAATTAGCATATATTAAATGCTTACTGTGTGTCAATGACTGTGCTAAACTCTGGGAATATAAATAGAAGTAGAAAGTCCCTGTCTTCCAGGAGTTTATATTCTCTTATCAAAACAGTATCTTATTTTTTCCAATTACATGTAAAGGTAATTTTTAACATCAATTTTTAAAAAATTTTGAGTCCCCAATTTTTCTGCCTCCCTCCCTTGCCCCCTTCCTAAATGGTAAGCAATTTGATATAAGTTACATATATGCAATCATGAAAAACATGTTCTCAAAGAGGACCATGACTTCAGGATGACTTGCAAATGAATTGGATTGAGTGAGGTAGGGCCATGCAAAAGTCACCAGCCTCACTGTCTCCTCCGGAGCCACATGGGTCCAGTGGTCAGATATAGATCAGAACAACCGGAGATGGCCCAGGATGCAGAGGGAGGCCTTGGCCTTTTTAAGCTAAGGGTCTTTCCAAGTTCTCACTTTGACTGAGGCAATGTCTATCCAGTGATTAAGGCTGTTTAAGAAGTGAGCCAAGGGATGGTCCCTTTAAATAAAACAATAAATGTAAAAAAAAACGTCAAAATCAAACTGGGAGGGGAAGACCCCCAGGGTTTCTGGCCAAAAGAGAAACAGCTACTATTTACATTCACTCTGAGCCATGGGGTGGGGGAATGGATGGATGGAGGGGTGTGTGTGTGTGTGTGTGCGCGCTTAGCCAGTAAACTCCAAGATATCCGGGTAGGTTTCAGTCATCAAAATTTACCTTTCTTTGGGTAGAGCACCCTCAGGCAAGGGTATGATACCCTATGTGGAGAAAGGAGAAAAGAGGAAAGGAGAGGAGAGGGGAGGGGAGGAGAGGAGAGGGGAGTCAGTTGGCAAACAAAATGGGCTCTGAGCACTCACTTCAACCAAGTGCCCTTGAAGAGTTTGGCTTTTGTTTCCTTTGATTAATTCAGTGTATTTCATTTCATTTCATTTCTTACTAGGTGCTAAGCCCCAGGCCCCAACCCCTATTAGGTGCTAAACCTATGTGGATGTGAATTGGTAACTAAGGTGGAGCCCCAGATGGGGCTAACTAAGAGAGGCCTGATTAGATCTTTGCTCCTAAATTTGCCCCAAACCCCTAATTACTAGGTGCTAAGCCTATATGGGTGTGAAGCTCCCAGGGTCCTAAGGGGAGGTGCTAACTCCAGAGCCAATCATAGCAGCCTAAATTCTGGTCATTCAGATGACATTTGATGACGTCTGAAATGGTATAAGAGGAGAAGACAGACCTATTTGCTCAGGGCTCTCACTCTTGGTGGCTCACTGATGCGGAGACTCCGAGACTCCGGGCAGCTGTAGCTAAGAGCCCTTCAGCTCGTAAACCCGGATGCTGGGACTTTGTTAAACTCTGGTAACTATGTATTGGGATTTGAATCAGACAAGGTCAGTCTGTCGATGTTTGTAATTTGTTTGTATTTTGCTCTGAAGTTCAGGGTGCTGGCTTTTTCCCCTGAACTAAGGGAATGGTATTTGTGTGCCAGATCAAAGTAAGCTTGTTAACCTTAACGTTGCTTTCCTTAGTAAAGCAGATCAAAAGAACATATGCTGGCAGCATTCTTGTTGTTGGGCTTGTGTTGGTTTTTCACCCCCCCACAACAGCTGCTAGCTGGCTTGTTGGAACAGGGAGTGGAAGGGAGCCATCTGGGTCCAGTGGCCAGATACAGGTCAGGAAGACTGGAGATGGCCCAGCTATTTCCATATTAGTTTTATTGTGAAAGAAGAAACAGACAAAAAGGAAAAAACCATGAAAAAAAATAAAGAGAAAATAGTATGCTTTGACCTGTATTCAGACTCCATCAATTCTTTCTCTGAATGTGGATAGCATTTTCTATCTTGAGTCCTTTGGAATTGTCTTGGATCATTGTTGAGAAGAACTAAGTCATTAATAGCTGATCATCTTATGATACTGCTATTACTGTTTACAACATTCTCTTGGTTCTGCTCATTTCATTTTGCGTCAGTCATGTAAGTCTTTCCAGGTTTTTCTGAAAATTGCCTGCTCGTCATTTCTTATAGCACAATAGTATTCCATTACTATCATGTACTGCAACTTGTTTAACCATTCCCCAACTGATAGGCCTCCCTTCAACTTCCAATTCCTTGCCACCACAAAAAGAGCTACTACAAACATTTTTTGTACAAATGCTCCTCCTTGCCTTTTAAAAAAAAATCTCTTTGGGATACAGGCTTAGTAGTGGTATTGCTGGATCAAAGGGTATACACAGTTTGATTGCCTTTGGGGCATAGTTCCAAATTGATCTCCAGAATGGTTGGATCAATTCACAGCTCCACCAACAGTTCATTAGTGTCCCAATTTTCCCACATCCCCTCCAACATTTATAATTTTCCTTTTCTGTCATATTACCCAATCCAATAGGTGTGAGGTGGTACCTCAGAGTTGTTTTAATTTGCATTTCTCTAATCAATAGCGATTTAGAGCATTTTTTTATATCACTATAGAAACAGGAGTTTATATTCTAATGAGGGAAACCTACACAAAAAAGGAAGCCGAAGAGGAGGGAAAAAAAGGGAAGAAAATTTTGACTTCTGGCCCTCATTGATCTCCCTTTTCTCTTTCTTTTTGACCAATCCCTTGGTTATGTTAATCTCATTTCTAACTTGATTATCGACTTCTTGAGGGGCAGAGAATACATGTCCTACTGCCTCACTCCTTCCTACCTTTCCAGTCTTTTTATACTTTACTCCCTCCCAAGTGATGGCAGTAACACTGGCTTCCTTACTGTTCCTTGCACAATACACTCCATCTCTAGGCTCAGTGTTTTCATTAGCTGTTCTCCATACCTGGAACTCTCTCCCTCCACCCCTCTACCTCTAGGCTTTCCTGGATTCCTTTAAGTCTCACCTTAAGTGCCCCTCCTTCTCCAAACAGCCCTTTCCCTGGGGTTCCTTAATCTTAATACCTTACCTGTATGATTATCTCCAGGTTATCCCATATTTATCTTATTTGTACATAATTATTTGCATGTTGTCTCCTCCCATTGGATTACATAGATTGTGAGCTCCTTTAGGATAGGGACTATTTTTCCCTTTCTTTATATGCTCAATGTTTAGTCCAATGCTGGCACATAGTAGGTCTTTAATAATGCTTGTTAATTCATCTTGCTGACTTTGATTTCCCCCAGCACATAGAAGAACAGTTGCTGCTCAATGAACCCTACTTGTTTACTGATTGAGACCCCAAAATACCAACGTGCCGGGTCCTGCTCAAATGAATTCGACTCAAGCCTTTGCACAACCAAAGTGAAACAGAGTTTATTAAAGGTTCGCCATAATGGGTTGTGTTAAGAAATCTCACCATTTGTGACACTCCTTTTCACAAGCAGGCTAGATTCCATCTCAGGTAATGGAATCTGAGCAACTTCATGTAGGCAAGATGAAACTTATATACACAAAGATTGTAGGAGGGACCTAGGGTAGTCCTGGGGTGATAGGAGGAGGGATTTAGGGAAGGTCTTGAGGATGAGTCTAAGGAGGAGCTTGATGGGACTGTGGTGAAGTCAGACTCCAGGAACCAAGAGAATGGATTAAGGATGGGAAGTAGCTGAAGGCTACCTGGAGATAACAGACAATGTAGGGCTAGGCTAGTTTAAGGTAACAGATTTGGGCATAGACACTTTGATTGGATCAAGGATGGAAACTAGCCAGATAATGGAGGGCTAGGTTAGGTTAAGAGTAACCTAGCCTAGAGATTTGGGCCTAGCAATAATGAAAGGCTTATGGCATAAGATTCAAGGGGAGTTCAAGGAGGCTCCCACAGTCTAAACCCTATCATCAGTACTAAGTAATATATGTTGGTTTCTTTCTTTTGGAACCTTCCAGTAAGCAGCCCACCATCTTGTTTTCTATTTGTTGCTCCACAGGCAATATGACTTAGTAGCACCCTCAGGAACAAACCAGCATGGCAGTGACAGCAGTCATGCCAGTGTATGTACATAAAACTATGATACTGGCAGCATTATCTCTAAATGAACCTGGTTTTCCATTGCCCAAATCAATTCTATTGTCGTAGATAAAGAAGAGGAGAGAGTACCTTAAAAAAAAAAAGCAGCAGGAGTCTAAGAGCTAGGACAAAGCTCATAGATGGAATTGGCATAATAACAAGAGAAATCTCCATGAACTAAACAGCAAACTGATCCTGTGTTTCTGTAGAAATTGACTGACTTGGGGGCGGAGCCAAGATGGCAGCTGGAAAGCAGGGACTTGCTTAAGCTCTCCCCCAAATCCCTCCAAACACCTGTAAAAAATGACTCTGAACAAATTCTAGAGTTGGGGAACACATGAAATAGCAGAGGGAAACAGGTCTCTAGCCCAGGACAGCCTGGATGGTTGCTGGGAAGGGTCTATCGCAAGGTGCTGGGAGCGGAGCCCAGCCCAGTGTGGACCTCGCCAGGACAGACCAGACCAGGAGTCAGCTGGCTGGAACAGGCCTTAGGGCCATGAATCATTGAGCTGTGGCAGTTACCAGACTTCTCAATCCACAAATGCCAAAGAGCAGTTAGTGGGAAACTGTGGGATCAAGTTTAGAGCCATCTGGCCCCATCCCTGGGGGTGGCAGAGGTGGTGCAGTGGTGGCGTTGGCAGCAGCAGGGGGCTCCTGAGGCTGCTTCCAGAGCTCCAGCGTCAGCTGCTTCCCGAGTCCCTGGCTTACACTGTGGGAGGAATCTAGCAGTGGATCAGAGCAGGAGTGCAAGGAGCACTTTGTGGGTACAGAGGCAGTTTCTCTTGCTGTGCCCTGCTTGGATCTGGATTGTGGTCCTGGTTGGCAGTTCTTGGGGGAGGAGGAGCGCTACTGTGACAGAGCCTGTGGTGACTGTGGAGTAGGAGTAGCTCTGAAAACAGCAGTGCTTGGACCCTAAAGCTTGGGATAAAGTACTCTCTACTCTACAAGCAGTCATACCCTGACAAAAAACTCAAGGGTCAAGTAGTTGGCTGGGAACATGAACAGGCAGAGAAAATGAATTCAGACTCAAACTCAAACTCTAGATTCCTTTTTTGGTGACAAAGAAGATCAAAACATACAGACAGAAGTCAACAAAGTCAAAGAGCCTACATCCAAAGCCTCTAATAAAAATATGAATTAGGCTCAGGCCATGGAAGAGCTCAAAAAGGATTTGGAAAAGTAAGTTAGAGAAGTAGAGGAAAAATTCGGAAGAGAAATGAGAGTGATGCAAGAAAATCATGAAAAACAAGTGAATGACTTGCTAAAGGAAACCCCAAAAAATACTGAAGAAAATAACACCTTAAAGAATAGACTAACCCAAATGTCAAAAGAGCTCCCAAAAGCCAATGAGAAGAAGAATGCCTTAAAAGGCAGAATTAGCCAAATGGAACAAGGAGGTCCAAAAGACCACAGAAGAAAATACCACCTTAAAAATCAGATTGGAGCAAGTAGAAGCTAGTGACTTGATGAGAAATCAAGATATTATAAAACAGAAACAAAGGAATGAAAAAATGGAAGACAATGTGAAATATCTCATTGGAAAAACTACTGACCTGGAGAATAGATCCAGGAGAGATCATTTTAAAATTATTGGACTACCTGAAGGCCACGACCAAAAAAAGAACGTAGATATCATCTTTCAAGAAATTATCAAGGAGAACTGCCCTGATATTCTAGAGCCAGAGGGCAAAATAGAAATTGAAAGTCTCCACAGATCACCTCCTCAAATAGATCCCAAAAAGAAAACTCCCAGGAATATTGTCGCCAAATTCCAGAGCTTCCAGATCAAGGAGAAAATATTGTAAGCATCCAGAAAGAAACAACTTGAGGATTGTGGAAACACAATAAGGATAACATAAGATCTAGCAGCTTCTACATGAAGGGACTGAAGGGCTTGGAATATGATATTCCAGAGGTCAAAGAAGCTAGGATTAAAACCAAGAATCACCTACCCAGCAAAACTGAGTATCATGCTCCAAGTCAAAATATGGATTTTCAATAAAATAAAGGACTTTCAAGCTTTCTCAGTAAAAAGACCAGAGCTGAATAGAAAATTTGACTTTCAAATACAAGAATCAAGAGAACCATGAAAAGGTAAACAAGAAAGAGAATTCATAAGGGACTTACTAAAGTTGAACTGTTTTGTTTACATTCCTACATGGAAAGATGATGTGTGTAATTCATGAGACCTTTCTCAGTATTAGGGTAGTTGAAGGCAACATACACATATATAGACTGAGGGCACAGGATGAGTTGAATATGAACGGATGATATGTAAAAAATTAAATAAAATTAAGGGGTGAGAGAGGAATATATTGAGAGAGGGAGAAAGGTAGAGATAGAATGGGGTAAATTATCTCACATAAAAGTGGCAAGAAAAAGCAGTTCTGTTGGAAGGGAAGAGGGGGCAGGTGAGGGGGAATGAGTGAATCTTGCTCTCATCAGATATGACTTGAGGAGGGAATAACATACACACTCAATCAGGTGTCTTACCCCACAGGAAAGTAGGGGGAAGGGGATAAAAAAGGGGGGATGATAGAAGGGAGGGCAGATAGTGGGAGGAGGTAATCAAAAGCAAACACTTTTGAAAAGGGACAGGGTCAAGGAAGAAAATTGAATAAAGGGAGACAGGATAGGATGGAAGGAAATATAGTTAGCCTTTCACAACATGAGTATTGTGGAAGTGTTTTACATAATGATACATGTGTAACCTATGTTGAATTGCTTGCCTTCCTAGGGAGGGTGGGTGGGAAGGGAAGAGGGGAGAGAATTTGGAACTCAAAGTTTTAAAAGCAGATGCACAGATGCTCAAAAAAAAAGTTGTTTTTGCATGCACCTGGGAAACAAGATATATAGGGATGGAGCATGGAAATCTATCCTGGCCTACAAGAAAGTAAGGGGAAAGGGGATTGGGGGGGGTAGTGGGGTGACAGAAGAGAGGGCTGAATGGGGAAGGAGGCAATTAGAAT
Organism: Trichosurus vulpecula; assembly: GCF_011100635.1. Classification (NCBI taxonomy): domain Eukaryota; kingdom Metazoa; phylum Chordata; class Mammalia; order Diprotodontia; family Phalangeridae; genus Trichosurus; species Trichosurus vulpecula. The sequence goes on from NC_050573.1 coordinate 153,011,207, forward strand.
ATATGCCATCTTGGAATGGGGGGGAGGGTAGAAATGGGGAGAAAATTTGTAACTCAAAATCTTGTGGAAATCAGTGTTGAGAACTAAAATATTAAATAAAAATGATTAAAAATAACAACAACAACAACAAAAAGAAGTTGACTGACTTTCCATAGGCCAGTAGCTGAGACAGAATACACAAAGCAGGTGTGGTGTTTAACTCCATGATAGGACCACACTCCTAGACATTTGAGGTCCTCTCTGCGGAAATTGTATATACTAGATAAGGGTGAGCTGGAAAAGTTATGAATCAGAAAGTGAGCAAACACAAAGATAATTAGCTCCTAGATAAGTTTGTGGACTCAATTACCATAAAAAAACCAGGGTTAGGACTCTGTTTTGCTTAGCTTTATCTTTTTTATTACAACACAAAAGATCACTGGATTTAGTGTTGGAAGGAAACTTAAGGGGTGATCTAATACAACTTTCTCATTTAACAGACAAGGAAAATGAAGCCCACAGAAGCGAATCATCAAAGGTTATGTAGAAATTAAGAATCATGGTAATGATTCAAACCCTGGTTCTCAGACCCAAAATCCAGGCCTCTTTCTAGTAACATGAAATTATTTTGCATTTTGATTTTAACCATACTAAGCTTTAGATTTATTTAGTCTAGACCTGTGATTTCATAAGCATCCCTGAAAGGCAGTCTTGCATATCTTGAGTGGAGAATAATTCAAAACTATCTCTATTTTAATGTTTAGCTGCAGCTAGTCCCAACAGCTATATCATACTTCTTACCCTCTGTCACTTAGTAAATATTCTTTGAGAGTTTCTGTGGCTAAAAATATGATCTGTGGCCAATATGGTAATTCACTTCTTCAAATTTAGCTACACTAGTTGGTTCTGAGATGACAGACACATCGTCTCTGGACCAGCCCACCATGTGCCAAAGTTGCTACTTGACTATGCCTTTAAACCCAAATCACTCTGGCTTTCATTGAATAGCCAATAGCCCCCAGCCTCTATGGCTCATTGTTTAGTTTTTGATGACTTACAGGGGTGGTCTCAGTTCTGTGAAGGTTGGCAGTCAAATGGCCCCACTTGAGGACCTAGAGGGCCACATGAGGCCTCAGGTTCCCACACCTGGCTTAGAATAAGTGTAAATATCAATTGTTTTAGGTTCTGCCCAGAAACTTTGAAGGTCTTCCCCTTCCAGACAGATATTTTTGTGATGACAAAATTTTGTTGTTTTTGTTGTTGAGTCCTTTCAGTGCTATCCCATTCTTCATGACACCAGGAGAGGTTTTTTTGGCAAAGACACTTAAGTGGCTTGTCATTTCCATCTCTAGCTCATTTTTCAGATGAGGAAACTGAGGCAAACAGGGTTAAGTGACTTGCCCAGGGTCACACAGCTAGTAAGTGTCTGAGGCTGGATCTGAACTCAGGAAGATGAGTTTTCCTGACACCAGGCCCAGAACTCTACTGCTCACCACATGGCGGCCAAGCTGGAATGTCCTCACCTCTCCTTTCTAGTGTGAAAAGCAACTTGGCATCATGGGAACCCTAAGCAGTCAGGAATCAATCAATCAGTCTATGGCTGATTAATTGCCTATTCTCTGCTGGAGACAGAAATACAAAGCAAATCAACCTCTGCCTACTAGGAGTTTACATTCTAATGAGAGAGAGTATGCACATTTGTAGGTTATACACAAAAAACAAACAGAAGTACTAAGTAGTTTTGGAGAGAAGGGCAGAGAAAGCATTATGCAGAAGGTGGAGCTTTCTTAAAACTTGAAGGAAACCTGGGATTCCAGGAGGCACAAGTGAGAAAAGAGGGCATTTTAGGCATGGAGGACAGCTAGTACAGAGTCATGGAGGTGGGGGATGGAGTGTCATGTGTGGGGAATAGGAAGAAGCTCAGCTTGTCACAACTATAGACTGAGTCTCTGGAAAAGCATTTCTTAAAACACTAGGTGATGCAACAGATAGAGAGCTGGGCCTGGAGTCAGAAAGAACTGAATTCAATTCTATTCAGTTGCTGGCACTGTGTGACTCTGGGCAAGTTATTTAACCTCGGCTGGCTGGGCTGTTTCCTCAGTTGTAAAGTGGGTATCAAAGCACGTGCTTCACAGGGTTGTTGTGAGGCTCAAATGAGTAAAGTGCTTTGCTAAGTGCCTGGCATACAGTAGGAGATTAATAAATGCTTGTTCCTTTCCTCTTCTCCCTTACTATGTAGCAAGTACTGTGCTAAGCATAGTGGATATAAATGCAACCAAAAAGAAAAGCAGTCCCTTCCCTCAAGGAATTTACATTCTGATGATGGAAGGCAACCCATAAAAGGGGAACTAACAAATGGGACGGTGGGACATGGTGACTCTGTCCACCAAATGAGGGTTAGGTTGGGCCCTTCTTCAGATGGAAATTCCAAGAACTCCCCAGTGGAAGAATGGATTGACAGGACTGCAAGGAAGGCAGTAATGCATATAATAAAGTTTGAAAGGTAGGATAGGGCCAGGTTGCTAAACAGAGGAGTTCATATTTGATTCTAGGGGTAATAGTGAGCCTTTGTAACTTATCAAGCAAGTGGGGGTCACACTTGCCACAAATCACCCCTGTACTTTACGAAAATCACTGGTGGCTATGAGAAATGAAGTATAGATTACAGGGAGTGTTGGAGACTTGAGGCAGAGAGACCAATTAGGAGGCTGCTGTAAATTGTCTTGAGAGGTAATCTGGACCTGACACAGGATGGTGGCTGAGTGAAGAGGTGACACATGTGAAGAGGATGAAGAGGTTTGAAAAAAAAAAGACAAGATTAGGCAATTATTGGATATGTGGAGTAATTGGCAGGAGTCAGGGATGAGAAGGAAATGGCAAACCTGGATGACTATAAGGAAAGCAGTACTTCCAATTGAAACAAGGAAATCTGGAAGAGGGATGGGTGTGGGGGAACAGACCATGAGTTCTTTTCTGAATATGTTGCTTTTGAGATGCCTACATTTAAACATGACACAAGCTGTGTGACTACGGGCTGGTCACCTAATGTCTTTGAGTCTCAGTTTTCTCATCTGCAAAATGGAGATAATAGCATCTTCCTTAGAGTTGTGAGCATCAAATGAGATAATGCATGTAAAGGATAATGTACATAGCAGCTGCTATTATTATTAGTATTATTATTCCAGTTATTCAAATCTTATAATCCTTCAAAACTCAGTTAAAGTTCTATGGACCCTTTGCAGGGGGGCGGGGGGGGGTGGGCAGGACAATACAAGGTGAGACAAGACAATATGTTATAATATCTGGATCACGTACTAGGAACACCTATGTTTGTCCAAAAAAGGCAAATATCATTAGTTCTATTGCTAGCAATCCCTGAAGTCAGACAACAGCCAACATTTATTGTCTATCCTGAGTACAGAGTGATGTACTATATCCTGAGCCAAGCTATGCTTTTAGTCTTTAGAGCAAATGATAATAATGGCTAGAATTTATATAACACTTTTAAGATTTGCAAGACATTTTACAAGTGTTCATTGCTGTTGTTTGTCCTTCATTTTTCAAAGAGGTACAATGACATCACAGGTGATGTCTTGACCTTTGAGTGAACTGGATTTAAGTGAGGCAGAGTTGGACAAAATCGTTGAGTCACTGAAGTAGCAGGACAAAAGTCAAGGTAACTGGGGATGGCCCAGGATGCAGTGGATGACCTTGGCATCTGATGCCCGACCAAACTCTAAATGCTCCAGAGTGTGTCCTTTAGCCACTTACATGGCAGGGAAAGCATGTTCACGGAATAGATTGTTCTCATCGGACCATTCCACTAGGGCAAGATCCTCAAGATATCCCTGTGAAATAGCCATTGTTATTCTCATTTTACAGAGGAGAAAACTGAGGCTGAGAGACATTAAGTGATTTGCTCAAGGTCACAGAGTTAAGGAATGTATGAGGTCTTATTTGAACTCAGGTCTTCCTGACTCCAGACTCAAGCGTTCCACAGTGACACCTCTCCCCCACACAACACTTTTCTGCTTCCTTTTGTTTGTTGTAAATATTAAGATTGTAAACTCCTTGAGGGCAGGGACTGTCTTTTGTTTTATCCACTGAGCTAAAAAATGTTCCTGGTACTCAGTAGTTGCTTAATAAATGTTTATTGACAACTAGGTGGTACAGTGTATAGAGTGCCAGGTCTGGAGTCCAGGGAGACCAGTGTTCACTTATAAGCTGTGTAACTCTGGACAAGTCATTTAACATGATTGCCTCAGTTTCCTCATCGGGTAAATGGGGTTAATAATGACACTTACCTCCCAAGGTTGTTATGAGGATCAAATGAGATAGTTGGGAGTTTATATAAATGTTAGCTATTAGTGGTAGAAAAGTACAAAGTAGTATTAGCTCTGTTTTACAAGGAGCTTACCTTCTGATGGGACAAGATAATATATAAAAGGACGAAAAGGGGAATGAGAGCAGGCAGTGGTTAAAGGAAGGTAAATGCAGCCATGCACTGGATGAGACAGGGTGGCCTGTTAGGCTTTCTTAAATGGAGGTTCTGGAAGGCCCACTCCAATCGGAGGGAGTGGACCGAAAGGGCAGGTAAGTTCAATTCCAGTACTGGATTGAGGCTTCAGGATGAAGAGGTGGAACATGGTAGAGGAAGTCCTCCTGCAGCACAGAAAGGAATAAGGGCGTACCCTTAGGTGACTTTGCTACTGTGGCCCTTTCTGTTATAGGAGCCACCTGAAGCTAAGATTTCATCACATTCACATCAATTCCAGTTTCAGTGAGCAGACTCAAGAGGCTTCTTGTATACTAGCATACCATGCATGCTGGTACTTCAAGGAGATGCCAAATTTATAGAAGATACAATACTGATTACTGATCTCAATTTTTCTGATTTCACAGAGTTGTTTGGAGTCTCAAATAAGGTAATTTTTGCCATTGCAAACTTTCAAGGGCTGTATGTGAGTTATCATCACCATCCTTAGGGTTATTGGTTCTTGGAAGAGTAGTCTGCAAAAATGGCCCTAAATCTTGCGGATTGATGGGAGTTGGATTCCATAACCTCTAAGAGCCCTTCCAGCTCTAATTCTGAGCCTGTGAGCATGATGCAATGCCTGGGTCTGAGTACTAACTCTGACACTAATTAGACTTTGAGAAAGCCACTTAAATTCCCTGATGCCATTTCTGTATATAAAATTGGAATTTGAACTTGTACTGCCTATCTTACAGGATTCTCGTAAGGAAAATGTTGATCATATTGAACTTTATAACCACAACTGTTCATATAAGCGAGTTACCGCTGCTACCTGGTCCCAGTTTCCTGTGGGCATTCCTGTCCAGGGTATATAAATGGAGGCTCCATATCCTCTCCGAACGACTTACACAAGCTTACTAGGTAATAAGAAATTACATTTGTCTAACACTTTATGAATATGAAGTTACTGTTACTTTATCCTCCCCGTTACTACCTTGTGAAATATTTTATCCCCATTTTACAGATGAGGAAACAGGCCCTAAGAAAGTAAGCAGCTTGCCCCAAAGTCACAAAGTAAAGTGAGAGCCCAGGACACGCGGGGAGACTCGTCTAGGCGGGAGGTGGAGCTCCCTGTAACCCGCTGTGGCTGAGCACCCAGGGGGGACCAGCTCCTTCCCCACCGTTGCGGGGCTTCCCGGTGCAGACAGCGGGTTCAGACAGTTTGCAGGGCCTTTCTTCCAAGAGGAGGGGGAGCCTGGTCTTGATCTTAATTGGCGGGAGTGGGGTGGAGGGGGGAGTGACGCGCACACCTTTCTGCTACCACAGACCCCGCACTGACTGTCCCGCTGTCCAGTCATGCACAGGACGCTGGACCGGAGAAAAGGCTCGGAGAGCAGCCACTGCACGGAGAAGGGGCCCCAGCTCACACTAGACAAGGCCTCAGCTCCCGCGGGCCTCGGTTTGCGAGGACAAGACGCCTAGGCCTTTGCCCCGGGGGGTCGCGAGGAGGCCGCCCAGCCTGGCTCGGTAACTCTCAGGGGCGCCTCTCAGAAAGTACTTCTTGTCCTCCTCCTTCTCTCGCAGGTCCTCACGTCCAAGCCTTCTTCGACTCTCCTCCCCCCGTCTCCCGGCCCCTCCCCTTCCCATGCTGCAGCCCCCCAGTTTCCCCCGCCCCCTTCCTCCTCGGCTCTTCTCTCCTTTGTTGCCCGGGCTTGTTTCTAACTTGAGAAGGTCTTCCGGCCTCGCCGCCAGGTCACGTGCGTTGGTGACAGCCTCTCCCCAGGCGGCCCTGCGGCTCTCTCTCTCATCATTGGCCGCCGGGCCCGGGGGGCGGCACCGAGGGCGGAGCCGGGGGCGGTGCGGCCCATCAGCTGTTCCGTGCTCTCTACAACAACAAAAGGACCCGAGGCGGCGGCTCCGCAGCTACGGGCACAGCGGGAGCGGTGGCGCTGGTGCTGGGAGGGAGGACGAGGACACGGAGCAGGACGCCGCTCGCTCCCCTCGCCGGGCCCCCCGCAGCTACCTCAGCCGCCCAGGGGCGTTCCGAGCCGTGCCGCCTTAGCGCCTTAGTCCCCAGCTGCAGTTTCTGAGGCCAGCGTGAGTGTCCGGGCGCGGGAGGGGAGTGGGTGCAGAGGGCGCCCCGCCGGCTCACGGGTTCTCCTCCTGGTTCAAACCTGGCAGCTGGCGGGAGGAGGCTGCCCCCAGCCGCCCGGCTCCCCCAACCTTCCCTCGGCCGCGCCCGCATCGCTCTTTATGGACTTCGTTGTCTTTTCACTTCCTCTTCCCGGGCCGCTGGGGTCAAGCCCAGCTACCTCAAGCCTCAGAAGACCCTTCGGCTGCTGTTGCCCCGAGAGCGCGGCGTGGGGGGCCGAAGCGGGGGCGCAGGGCGATAGCCCGGGCTGGGGGCTGCCCCAGGAACCGCTGGAACCGAGTGCGCGGCGGGTGTCCGGTTACTCCCTCCTCCCCCTCTGGGTGGCCTGTTTTCTCTGCCTTGATGGGCTGGACCTTTTTCTCCGCCTCCTCCTTGGGCTCTCCTCATCTCCTGCACCTCCTTCTCAGGCTGGCTGTCGGGGCACCTCAACCAAGACCCAGCTCCTCCCCCGGGCCCCCTCCCCCCCTCATCTCCGCCTCCCGGCTTCCTTCAAGTCCCAGCTACAATGCACCTTCTGCGGGAAGCTTCCCCCAAGCCTTGACTACACTGCCTTCTTCTGTTGATCATTTCCCTGTTTATTCTGTCTGTAGTGGTGCATAAATAGTTGTTTGCATTTACTTTCCCTCCTAATGGATTGTGAGTTCTCGAGGGCCGGGACTGCCTTTTAAAGGCTTTTCTTTGTATCCCCAGCGCTTAGCACAGTGTCTGGAACATGGTAATTATTTAATAAATGCTTTTTGACGGACTTCCCCTGCGGAGAAGAAGCGGGGCTCTACCCCAGCTCCTCCGGACTGGGCAGCCTGGCCTGAAGTCATGGCATCCTCTGCTTCTATCGGCACTGTTTTCATCTTTTTTCCCACTGACATTATTATGTCACGCAAATCAATAAGCATTTGTTAAGCACATACTATGTGCCAGGCTCTGTGCTAAGCGCTCGGGATACAGAGAGAGCGAAAGTCGGTCGTGTACACTTCGTAAGCCCTCGATATTTTTTATTTGCTTTCTTTTGGCTCCTCCCAATAGACTGATTACTTCTCAGGATACTCTTGAGTTGGCTGCCCAGTCCGTTGGTCCATTCTTTATCCATAACAATCTTAAGGCACTTAAACCTCACCAAACCTTAGTGTCCTCATCTCTAAAATAAGATAATATCTCACAAAATGTGAGGAAAATAATGTGTCAACCTTAAACTAGTATATGTTCATTTTTTGCAATAAGCTCGTGGAGGTGATCCTAGAGCAAAAACTTGGCAGGATCGGTATGGCCTTGGTGACAGACATCAATCATTCTGTTTGCCCAAGGACTAGCCTAGTGTTTCTCTCTAGGTTGACTGATCACTTTCCGCCCAAACAGTATTAAGAGCTTTCTGCTTAGAGGAGCTCCTTGCCTCAGGGAAGTTCTCAGAGATCATGCGGAACTGCATGGAGTATTACTGCTTTTGTATAACTCAGCTAGTTGCTAGTGCTGTCCTGATGCACTGCTTTTCATTTAAAAAACAAGATAAGTTGTTAGTGTTAAATTAGTCCTCGTGTTTACTTTCTGTATTGAAGATTTGAGGCTGGGAATAGTAGTGAAGAGATTAAGGAAAAAGGCCCTTAACTGTCATCTCTAGGGAGTTAACAGTTGTTGTCCACTCTAGTTCTTCTGTATTTTGAGTAGTTTTGAGGGAGAAAGGGGTGAAAACTGATCTTTCATGTTTAACATTTTATTCCTACTTAAATGTCCTGTGATTTAGTGTGCATTGTATATAGCCTATCCCCAATAATAGCTTTTTTTGCTTCACAGAAAACCTGTAAATAGGTTCAAGTATGACCTTGTTTGAGGAAAATGTGGCTTAGAGAAATTCAGTAATTTGCCCAATTGCTTTTTATACTTTCTGCCATTTTAATGGATCTTAGAGATGATGAAGTTCAGCCTTTTCATTTTGCAGGTGAAGAGACTTTGTCTACTGTTAGAGCTAATTTGTAAGGAGCTTAGACCGTACAGGTCACCTGACTGACTATTCACTTCTCTTCCAGACTGCATTAAAAAATAAAACTAAATGGTCTTTAAATATTTGATTAATGAAGGGCCATAACTCATTGCTTTGGGCCACTAAAATTATTTGTTTGGTTCTACTGCCCATACACCAGAAGAGAAGATAAGTTCACAATCCTTCGGAGCCTATAGTGTAATCTTCTGGAAAAGAAATGTTTTGAACCCAAGTCTTAAGCTAATGTTATTCATGTGACTGGTTTATCTCCTAACCCCTCTTCCTTTTTTGTTTGTTTTTAATGCGTTGTCTTTCTCATTCTTCCCTAAGGAGTGACCTAACTATGAAAACTCAAGGTTAATGGGTGGGAATTATCACTTAAATGCTATCTTTTTGTATTGTCTTTCATCCTTCTGGGTAACTGTAAGCCTGGGTGAAGTCTCAGGGGAATAACCTCAGTTTAAAGTCTGGCTGAACCCGGGAAGCAAAACAGAATGGAAAATACAATTTTTTTTTTTTACCATACAGTTGACTTCTCTGAAGGTAGTTCAAATTAGCTTTTAAATTACTAGGATCAGCATGACCATTTTCTTCCACAGCTAAAATGCTTCATTATTTCATTATTTTCGCGGAATGGGGACTCCTGCCACTTAGACGAATAAAACTCCTTGCTTTAGTTGAGTTCAGAGAGGCTTACTTCCCAAGACCGTCTGACGACCCTTTGAAGATGAATTGAAAGTCTTGTCTGGATATATACCTGAAACCCTTCTAGTGTTCAAGGGTCTGTCAGCTGGAACTCTAAATGACTCAGCTGAGGCATGAGAATAAGACTTAAATGGAAGCTGTAAAAATCATGGTTTAAGTAGCTGACAGAAATAAAGGATATGAAGAGAAAAAGGGTAGATGAATACTTTAGCCTGGTAGTCTGAAAGCTAAACCAAGCAGTGACTGTGTACACACAGATTGAAAACTTTGATCAGTAAAGGTTTGTGATTTTTTTTTTTAGGTTTGTTTTTTGGAGCCGCCTACTGGCAGCTGAAGTGCAATTGAAAAAAAAAACTGATCCAAGTGAAACTAGTGGGTTGTAAAAAGTAACTCTAATTGAGCCTACATAGTATCTTAGGCTTAAATTCTGGGACACCAAACAAAATATTAAAAGCTCCTCTTTGTCCACTTTAGTTATAAAATAAATCACAAGGGGAAAAGAGTTTTTACATAAGTTTACCTTGATTCATTCAAAAGTGTTTTAGAGGCATTAAGTGGCATAGTTATAGTCATATAGCAAGTGGGTCTTTTCCACTGTAGAGCCATAATCTTTACACTATACCAAATCTGAACAGGACAAGGCAGAATTCCTTTGTTTTGTAAATTTAATCCCAGAAATATAGACTTGCTCCATTGCTAGCTGTTCTTTTTAGTCATGTTACGTATAATCCAAAATCTACTAGTTCAAATGTAATTTGTAATTCCTTTTATTCTACTAGTTGAGAAGAGCTGATACCATTTCTTGTAATTCTGCTTCATTTCCAAGGTTATGTTTTTAAATTTGTTAATTTGTGGTTTAACAGCAGGGATCCATTTCTATTTGAGTTTAGCAGGTAAGGTAGATGGTGAAGTGGATAGAGTGCTGGGCTTAGTCAGGAAGACCTGAGTATAAATCTGGCTAGCTATGTGACCCTGGGCAAGTCACTTAATCCTGTTTGCCTCATTTTCCTCATCTGTTGGAGAAGAAAATGGCAAACCACTCTAGTATCTTTGCAAAGAAAATGCCAAATGGGTTCACAAAGAGGCAGATATGACTGAAAATGACTAAACAATTTTTAAATTTTATCTTTTTAGTCATGTAGGTTAGTCTGGGAATACTGGTTTAATTTGAGGTAATATCCAATATAGCAAAAATAACTGGTAAATGTGCAGAATCAGTGAATGCATGGTGAGCTCATGAAAACACCTCCCTTGTGAAATGAATACATGTTATCTGAAGTACTAGGCCGTATCAGTTTTTTTCTAGAGCCAGACCATTTAGCTGCAGGGCTTTTTAATAGCAATAATAGATAACATTTGAATAGTACTTGCTATATGGCAGGCGCTGTGCTAAGATGTTACAAAGACTATCTCATTTGACCTAACCTAATTTATCCAAAGAGTATTCTGCTTAGGGGTGACAGAATGGCAATGGAAGGACAATGACAATACTTATGTTAAATCATAAGGTTTAATAGGTAAAACATTTCTCAATTACATTTTAATCTGGTTCAGGCCACACTTGGGAGTTCTGTGGGTCATGAGTTTGACACTTAGATGTTCAAAGATCCCTTCTAGCTCTAAACAGATGATCTTCTGAAAGCCTGCCATTCTTAAGTTTTTTTCTTTTGATAACCATTTTTCCTACTAGTCTCTTATTGCTGACTACTCCTGACTCCTCTTTTTCTCTTTCTAGTCCCTCATCCCCACCCCTACACAATCAGTTGCTAGCAGTAACTTCAGTTGGTCTCACCAACTCACCCAAGATTTCTCCCATCAGACTATGCATTTCCACTCTTAAGTCCAGGCTGAGTAACCTTCCAGTTGATCATTATTCAGTCATGTCCCACTCACTGTGACTTCACTGACCAACTGTCCATGGGGTTTTCTTGGCAGAGATACTAGAATAGTTGGCAGTTGCCTTCTCCAGGTTTTTTTTTTGTTTGGTTTTTTTTAATTGCAATCAGAGGATAAGTAAATTGCCCGGGGTCACACTGCTAGCAAGTATCTGAGGCCAGATTTGGACTCATGAAGATGAGTCTTCCTGAGTTCAGGTCCACTCTGACTGTCCATTGCATCACCTAGTTGCCCCTGGTTCTACTCTAATTGGTGAGTCCTGACCATTTGTTTAGGAGGAGCCCATCTCATGCTAACTTTATTCAGGTACAACCTATTCTGTGGACTCAACTGCCCTGCCAATCTCCTTACCCCTCCATGGTTACCAATCATCCAGTTTACCTTAATGTCTTCTTGCCCCCCTCCCCCATTACAAAGTAAGTCTCTTAACAGTACAGAGTCTGTTTGCATCCCCTGTGCTTAATATAAGTAGTTCCAATTCCAATTATCTAAATCCCTTTACAGTCTTCAGCCTATCTTGTATGTCTTCTGCTATATTTCATTTGACTCTTCTTTGTCCAGCCCATATCTTGAGGCCCATCTCTGGTGCTGATTCTGACCACACTTTCTTGCTTATCTATCAAATGAAAGTGAATTTTTTGAAAGTTCCCAATTTCTTACCACTTTACACCTTTTATTTGCACTTACATGTTTCTTGATCATATTGTCTGCTTTTTTTTCATATGTCCTTTCCTTTCTACTAGATTATGGACTTGTTTTGAACAAGTCTGTGCCATGTCTTGGTGCCTCAGTTTCCACAACAGTGTCTTTCATGCTGTAGGCATTTAGTGAATCTTGAAGACCTGTAGAATCCAGGCTGAGTATCCTTGCCCAACTGAATCCCATGGTTGGACCAAACTGGCTTTTATCTTTCCTGTGTATTTTATAATATCAATCTGTATTTTAAAAAAAATTTCGTATTAGTTATGTTGTAGAATTAGAACCAATGGGAGAAATCATGAGAAAGGAAAAAAAAAAAGAGCAAATAGTATGCTTCCATCTGCATTCAGACTCCATAGTTCTTTTTCTGGATGTGGTTAGCATTTTCCATCGTGAGTCTTTTGGGGTTGTAAGGATCTAATCCTTACAATGCTAAGAAGAGCTAAGTCTGTCAAACATCACACAGTGTTGCTGTTACTATGTACAGTGTTCTCCTGGTTCTGCTCACTTCACTCAGCATCAGTTCACTCAAGTCTTTCCAGGTCTTTTTGAAATCTGCTTGCTCATTTCTTACAGAACAATACTATTGAATTACATTCAATTATATTCATATACATTATATACATTCATGTACATTACACATATACATCAGATATACAATTCAATATTCACATTCAGCCATTCCCCAGTTGATGGGCACACTCTGAATTTCTGATTCTTGGCTACCACAAAAAGAGCTGCTATAAATATTTTTTCATGTGGGTCCTTTACCCATTTTTATGATCTTTTTGGGATACAGCCCTAGTAGTGGTTCAGTCTGCATACTATACGTTAGGCACTGTGTATAGTATCTGGTTGCCTTAGAATCAAGAAGTCTTAAAAACAATGGATTTTAGAGATGAATAAAAACTTTATAGATCTAGTCGAAAATCTTTATTTTTAGAGGTAAGGAAATGAAGTTCTAGAAGAGAAAAATGGCATCCAATAATAATCAATATTGCTAGGTCAGAAGTTTGCTGCTATTAAATACAATTTGTGAATAAATAATGTTGAGAATTGAATAGGCTCCCCATTAAGTGGATTAAGGAGGTCAAAAAGGCTTGGGCACCTCTTTCTGGAATTGTGTTTTTAAAAGGTTTTGAAAGAATATCTGGTTGCAGAGCAATGAGTGTTCCCAGCGTAAAATAGTTTCCACTAAATAAGCATCATAGAAAAGCTGACAAAGTCAACTGCTTTTGGGCCACACCCTTGTTCCTTATAGTAGGAAAATTTACCAGGAGGCCGGGAAGCCACTATAACCAGCAGTTTTTTCCTGGGCAGGATTTCCTGTCCTGTAACTGAGACAATACTGAGCCTATTTGGGGCCTCATCCCCAGGCTTTTTCTCTGAAGCAGTTTGCCAGAAGAGTAAAATAATAATAATAGCTAGCATTTCTTGTTTTATCCTCATAACAACCTTAGAAGGTAGGTGCTATTATTCCCAATTTATAGATGAGAAAACTGAGGCAAGCTGTCAGTAAACTTTTATTAAGTGTCTACTCTGCCCAAGTGCACTGGTGATACAAAAAGAAGCAAAAGAAAGTCCCTGTCCTCAAGAAGCCTCATAGTCTAATGGGGGACATAGCAAGCAAACATATTTATAACCCAGCTATATATTCAAAAAGTAGGAAATAAAACAGAAGACTTTAGAACTAAAAGGAGTTGAGAAAAGCTTCCTGTAGAAGCTAGGATTTTAGCGGAGACTTAAAGGAAGCCTGGGAAGCCAGTCACACACCAGAATCAATCTGAGGAGGGATTTGAACCCAGGTGCTCCTGACTCCAACAATCACTTATCCATTTGTGTCCCTAGGACCTAGCCTGGAATCTTTAAAGTAGTGTTGGCACTTACTGTTAAATTAATTGAATGCAGCAGGCATTGGAATGATTTTTGGAAGCAATGTGCCAAATAGTTCCACCTAAGTTGAATTTAGTATACAGGACACTTATAGAAGAGGGTAGTTTGAAATGTATTACTTTAGAGAATTGCATTTTACTCTTATCTAGTAATGAAAAAAATGCATGAACATGATTGTTTTCTGTATGAACTTATTTTTTAATCCAAAATTTATTGTTGTTGAGTCGTTTTCAGTCATGTTTGACTTTCTGTGACCCCATCTGGGGTTTTCTTGGCAAAGATACTGGAATGGTTTGCCATTTCCTTCTCCAGCTCATTTTACAGATGAGAAAATTCAGGCAACCAGGTTCAAGTTGACTTGCCCAGGGTTCCTGTAGGTGTTTGAAGCCGTATTTGAACTCAGATCCTCCTGACTCTTAAGGCCTGCACTCTATCAACTGTACCACCTAACAGCCCGATCCAAAATTAACTTCTTCATAAATCTGAGTGCTATTAACAGAATGGCTGTGCTGGATGATGTTGAATCCTAATTTTGCATAAATAAAATGAACATTTTGTATCTAGCTTTGGTCTTTTCAGTTCAATACCTGTAGTAACCCCTCAGTGACTATAGAACCACTCTACCTGCACTGTGCCATCAGTGGGGCTATGCTTACAAGTATGTATTGGGGCAGTCAGAACTCTGGCTGTGGCTTTGGTTGATCATGTAGAACTGTATTGGCCACTACAGCAAATACAGTATAGGAAAGAAGTCATTTTCCCCCCAATCCATGGAAGAGCATTTGGCTAGTGCCCTAGAAATAATGGGAAGACACGAGACTAGAGGGTTATAAATAAGTCCATTTAGCAATAATTATTCTTTTTCTATTTCAGCTGAGGATAATGATTCTTCGCACTCCATACTTTATTTAAATAAGAATTTTTGCACTTTAATTTCCTGTCTGTGCCATTGGGCTAATTGAAGACAGTGTTTTGAAATCACAGCTACAGAACCAGCCAAAGTCTCCTTCTTGCCTTAACAATGTTCCAGAGATTGAATAGTATGTTTGTGGGTGAAATCAAGAACTCCAATAGCAAAGAACCAGAATTTAGTGAAAAAGAAGATGATGAATGGATTCTTGTTGACTTTATAGGTAAGAGATCTTCAGTATGTAATCATTATGAGAAATGGTAAATATTCTCAGTTTGTGCATAGATAAATCAGTAACCATGAGGTATTACAAGTCTAAAATGTAAATACACAATAATTTGTTGGAAAAATAACACATAGTATTTTCTGCCAGGGGACCAATTTGACTTTGACTTACAAGACCTTAAAAAACTGACAAAATTAGAGCTAGCTATTGGAAATCCACTTTGATAATGAATGTAATGAATGCTTTCATTTTTTGTTTTTCTGGCAACTTATATTTGCTTAAAAAAAACCCAGCACAAAAAAAATCAATAAGCCGTTAGGCACTCAGTAAGTCATAGTTGATAACCATTTCTCTGACTTGAAGGGATAACCAACCAAACCTTTGTTAGGAAAATAGAGGCATGTGAACATAATGTGTGATGTTAATAACATTTTCCCTTTTTTTCCATATGCCCTATGAATTTGATTATTTAAATAATCAACATGACATCCATTTCCACTATGGAACTGTTCAACATCCTGTTCAATTTGGAATACAACCTAGACACAAATTTTTCAACAGAAGTAGAAGAGGAAGACATCAGTGAAGAATCGCCTACTGAACATCCTCCAGTTTTTTCCTGTTTACCAACTTCCCTGGAATGTTTAGCTGATACTAGTGAATCTTGCTTCGTCCAATTTGAGGCCTGTCCTATGGAGGAGAGCTGGTTTATTACCCCTCCCCCATGCTTTACTGCAGGTGGATTAACCACTATCAAGGTGGAAACCAGTCCTTTAGAAAACCTTCTAATTGAACATCCCAGCATGTCTGTTTATAATTCCTCCAGAAATCTTAATGAGGGCAGCTGTGAGACTGATGAATTTCATAATTCAAACAGTCCTAGGTAAGTTGTAAGTAACTTTACATGATCCATATGCAATACAAATAATTCTCTTTAACTGTAGTACAAAGTCTAATTTGAGATGGAAAGATTAACATTTCAAAGAAAAGATTTATTGAAAGGATGTACATGTTAGCATAATTATGATAGGGTGCTCTGTTTTAGGTTTTTTAATCACGTGACCATAATCTTTGTATTAAACTAAAAATCATCTAGAAATAATATTAAAATAAAACAATTGAATTGTAGTTGACCTCGGTCTGAGGTTGTAGGTAGCATTACTAGAATTCCCCCCTCCACCCCATCAATGTTATAGAGTGTTCTTAAGTTAGACTTTACATAATTCAAATAGGAATCACTGTTATTTACTCCCAAATGGTGACCAGCTAACCTGGATATGCTGGGATTTGAGTTTTGGATACAGCCTTGTATTTATAGAGATTGCAATTGGACCAAAATTATTTTGCCAAAGCATTTCTTTGCTATCAACATCTTAACTCACATTAATATAGCATGTCAGAAATCACAAAATGCTTTATATCTGCATAGATTTATAGTCTTATGAGGTGAGCTTGGCAGGGCAGTTATCCCTAGTTAAAGAGCCACTTATTTTAGATTATGGAGAGCCAGATTCCTAGGGCTTCAGTCTATCTAAACTACTTAATCCAAAACATTTAAGTTTATAAACAAATTGAAACATTGTTTCATTCAGACTAGAACAGTTTGGGGAGGAGGGAATAAGATGTTTGGTTACTTTCATTGCTTTGTTAATTAAAGCAGTTTCTTTTAAAATGTTGAAACCACATGTGATTTCTCTGTTAGGAGAGTAGTAAAGGATAAAAACCTGGTTAGACATTATTAATACATAAATGACAGAAAGTTGTCCAGTTTTGCACTTTAAAGACCCCTTAAATATCTTTTAAAATATGTCACCCAGTTAGTGTTTTATGAACGAGCTTTGCATTTCATTTTTTTTAAAGTTTTGAATTGTAGGCACCTCCCGGCTTACACTCAAACAGGCCTTGCACCCAACACTTGGGAGGTCTCATGCTTCCTTCTTGCTGTCTACCTGACCAACCTCCCCCCAACCCCCTGCCACCCCGACCTTTACTGGCTCTTACCTGAGCCTGCTTGGGAACCCTCTGGTTCTCCTCTTACCCCAGACCTGGTCTGATTCTAGGCCTGGAGGTGGTGAAGGGGAAGTAGAGGGAGGAAAAACTTCAAACCCAGCAGCCATCCCTCTCTCAGACTTCCTTCTGACTGCAGTGTCCTAGTAAGGGAAAAACCCTGATTGGAGGATGGCAGTGGAAAGGTAAGCACTAAGCCAAGCCCGTGGGCCTTAGGAAGGGAACAAATGAGGGGAGGGGGGTGGGGGTGGGAGCTGGGGTGTCTGGGGTTGAGAAGTTAATGAATGTTAAACACGCAGTATTTTACACTGAAGAACACCCCCCACCCCCATACACACACAAAACCTTACAGTTAGGTATTTAAATAACTGACTTAGACATTTTCAGATTCTTAAAGATCCATCTATCCTAGTATGTGTGCTAGGTGTCATTTTTAAACAAGTAGATAGGCTATTTTGATCCATTCTAGCTGTGTTACTGATTAGTCTCTTTTAGTGATATTGCTATAGAACATTTTACTATTTCATCATTGAACTGAAGGGACTGTATAATGCTGTGAATTAATGACTCTTGAGTCAGTGTTCACACCTGATTGCTTTTAAGCCCTACAGGTTTATTTGTGATTAATTATGTTCTGCCACAATCTTAATTAGTTTTAAGTATATAAATTTGAGTAAATCAGTTCTAAACAAAGAAAATTTGACCAAAATCATACACTAAAGTTAAACTAGCATTAGAAATCTCACCATTTGACATTGTAGGGCCAGGAAAAGCTGTTTAAGGCTCAGTATTTCATCACCTTGTGAGCCATGCTACATTTTAAAGTCTCCTAGTAGAATTTGTAAAAATCTTTTTTACATTTTAAAAAGTATTGATTTTATAACTTAGAATTGACAAAAGTGGAAGCATCTTTATTTTCTATTGGCTCTGCTGTATTTGATTATGAATTCTGCTATTTAGAAAAATCCATATAGTCAGATATTTAAGCCATTCAGCAAATCTTGAGCCTCTATTTTTGATGATCATATTTTTCCTAAACATACAAAACCGAATTTAAACAGATGAGTGAAAATAGCCATGTAAATTTGGCTGTGTAGACATGATCCTCTTCTGTAGTATGTATTGGGAATCACAGATTTCACATTCTTGTTATAAATACAGTTCAGATCAATACTATTTGATCTTCAATACAGAAAGCATAGTGCTGCTGTTTGTGCTATCATATTTAACATTTCTGCTAACATAGTAGCTTGGGTTACATAATCTATTCCAGATCATCATCAGATTTATCATTTTATTCTAAACTAAAAATTATTTGACCAGTAATTTTTTGTATACCTGGGAAAATATTCGTAAGAATCACATGGACAGTTATTATTTGTATGTAACATTGGTCAAATCATATACCCGCCCCCCCCCACCAGTGTTCAATTCTAAAGGCTTTTTACAGCATTGTTAACCAATAGCAGATGTTAGTTCTTCTCCTGAGGGGTGTTCTATACTATGAAAATATATAGCTGCTTTGTCAGTGAATCTCATGTATGGAAATTTTAGCTAAATCTTACCCCAAAGACTAAAACAGTATTTGCTGCACAAAGACTAATACAATGCTAACTAATACTTAGGAGTACAGAAGGGTAAATTTTCAAATTTAACTAAAAAGTAAGATGAATTTCCAAATAACTGATAAGATTTAATTAATAACATTCTGTTTATGAACATCTGACATGTTTTTGCTATTTCAGAATGGAAGTACGGAATGAAGTGGGGCAACATGTTCACTGCTATGTTACAGCTCTTGCTGCTCATTCAACTTTCCTTGAACAAACCAAGAGCTTTCGTCCTACCCAGTGGATAAAGGAACATGGTGAAAGACATTCTCTGAATAGAAATAGCCTCCGTCGCCAAAATCTTACCAGGGATTGCCACTCTCGGCAAATCAAGCACAATGGATGGGTTGTTCACCAGCCTTGCCAGCGTCAGTACAATTACTGAGGATTCCAAGTCTTAATCATATCAGTTTGTTGGTATATTGCTCTTGGTTTTATGTGTGAGAGTGTGGGTGAGTGTGATGTGCATACATGCACTCAAGTAACAAAGGTGTGTATTTGCAGGTTGACTGATGATCAATCATTTAAATAGAATCGTTTCCTTAGATAACTTTTTTTAAAATTACATTCTGTGTATCACACAATGCCTTGCTCTTAAGAGTTAACTTTTTCAGAATGTTTTAGAAACATCAGTATGATTGCAGTGTTTAGTATTTTGGGAATGTCTTTGACTCAACTAAGTTATGTGAGTTGGCATTTTAAAGAAATTTCTTACTGAGTGATGGAATAGTCAGGTTTCAGCTGAATTCCTTTCCTTTTTTCATTAATCAAAAGTTTGAGTAAACAAAATTTCTCAGGGTCAGCCATACACTTTAATGACCAGTACTTGATAATCTTTTCTGTATATAACGAATACTTTTTTTTTACACACTAACAAGCATTAAAAGGCAATGGTTGCCATGGGCATAATGGAATCATGGCTGAACTTTGTATTGAAAAAGAACTTGATATTTTACTATTTCCTCATCATTCTTACAGTTAATTTTGATATGTCAGGTACATTTAGTTCATAGATAGGATTTAGCTATCTTTCTGATTATGACAATGATGTGGTACAAATATTACAGGTTATTGTGGGACAGAAATACCTGTTTCATTTAGTAAAATTAAAAGCAGATCTGTGGTTTATCCTTAGAAGTGTTCACTTATGAAAAGATGCTCATTTGTTCCAGTGTTTTTTGATTACTTAGAGGTCTTCTTTTTCCCTATTGTCTAGTTGCAGAATTACAAAATAGCCATTATTATTATGTAGAAATTAATATAGCCTCTTTACACAGTGA
Organism: Trichosurus vulpecula; assembly: GCF_011100635.1. NCBI lineage: Eukaryota > Metazoa > Chordata > Mammalia > Diprotodontia > Phalangeridae > Trichosurus > Trichosurus vulpecula. The sequence goes on from NC_050573.1 coordinate 153,031,010, forward strand.
GAAGTACAAGTCTTTATTTCTAGCCTAGGAATAGAATTATTAAATTCTGCTTTTCCACCATTGAGCCTGTTCTGATATATGTAGTGTGCATGGATTGACCTCTGACAAACACTGCTTCCAGACTAAGATTGTCTTGAATGAAGATTAGTAGCAGCTGGGGTTTTCTTTATATGTTTGGTTCTTGCTCTATGGGCTAATTTTTCTGTTTTGGGCAAAATCTTGAACTACTCTATCCTCTGTTTTCCTCATTCAATAGGTGAATAAAAATAACCTACCTCACAGGGGTGTTGTGAGGATTATGAATAAGGTTGAAGTGGAGTTAGATTTCTAGAACTGGACCTTCCATGTAATTCCAAGGGGCTCTCTCTACTGAATCAGTTGTTATTTGGCTGTATTTCTGCCAGGGCTGGGTAGGTAGTTCAAGAGAGCATGGTGCTAATGAAGCCAAGCTCTGGTTTAATTTCTCTTCAGGATAATCATTTAGCTTCACAAAGGAAAAAAAAAACCATGACAGACTACCATTAATCTGTAGCTAGCTTTACTTTTTTAATATTTAGTGATGGCTTTTACTGAGCTATCCACACTACAAATTCTCAGTTCCTTATATGACCAGGGACACATAATTAGAACTCAAAGTCCCATTTCTACTAGCAATAGAAGAGTATCATCATGCTAATAATTTGTCAGTCCTTTTTCCAACTATAGTCCAGCCCTAAATAATAAATGCAGGTTAAAATGCTTTTGAAAGGAAAAGCATTAAATCATGCAGAGTATTGTTTTAAATGGCTCTGTGTGGACTTATGTTGCCAGGAACTATGGGAGCCCCGCCCGCCCCCCCACCCCCCCCCCCCGCCCGCCTCCCCCCCCCCAAGTGTGAAAAGCTGTGTCGAATAGCATAGAGTGATTGTAATTCAAGAGGTCAAATGGTTAGTGTGTTTAGATGCTTAAAATAGATTGTTCTTCCAATAGCACTAAGTGTCATTTTTCAAAACAGGGGATTTTAGTCTGCTTTTCGTGGCTTTCCCCATTATTTATTTATTTTTCCTGATTAGGGGCCAAGTCCACAAAGCTCTGTCAAACTGGGCTAGTATTTTGTTAAATTGCTTGTGTTTACATGGGAGGAGAATGACTTAGAAACTGTTTGCTAATAGGGCAGTACAGTTGGATAACTTGAAAATAATATGGCGTAAAGCTTCTCAGTATTGAGAAGGAAGATTTCGTATACATAGGTTACATGAAGTGCTGGTACCTCGAGCTATAGATCTGACATTCAGTTGTGAGAATTTGCTATGGCCACATGAACAGATTTGTGTATAAAATTACTGTATTTTCTCCCCTTTCTAGAGGGTTTTCATTTCATTCACTTCTATGTTAGCTACTGACCCTTTGTTTGCTTATCAGCTTAGTTTTGTAAGCTTAAAATTCTTTTTTTAAAAACTGGGAATTTTATAGGGTGAGTGTTACCAAGATGTAGTCTGTACTATAAGCATGCTATGGTATTTATGTTGGCATCAAAATTACCCACCTACAACTTAGTTGAAGTTCTTGCTTATTCAAGGTGCAAGGCCAGTAGCCTACTTGGAAATCCGATTGATGCATTTTTCGAAATATGGCCAAAGAGATTAGATTTTAAAGTTTGTTGATAAATGCTAGTGATCTGAAATCACTTATTCAGCCTGTACTCTCTGAAATCACACAAGGAGAAATGTGCCCCTTTTAAAATTTCTTAAGACTTTTTTCCACTGTCTGCAGTTAAGAGTTTTTGTTAATAACACCGTGATACATAAAGATGTTACATTCTTTCATATAGCATTATTACTGCAATATAAATTAAAAATTAACTGTCCATGGTTTCTCTTCCATATGAATGCATTTATAATTCATTTAAAGTTTGGTTTGTTTGGTGTTGTTTTTGCAGTCCAAAAAGTGATAGAATTACAAAATTTCCTACTGTGGGGAATTTTTGTTATTGTCTTTCATTTGATTTGTGTTGCATGCTTTGGTTTACATACTCTTCTGTCATCAACACAATTCTGTCCCAGCCCCTAAACTAACCTCTTCTAGTGGGAGAACAGTAAGTTTGCCATCTGATAAAGCCTTTTATCATTTACTTATTTTATATTTTCAAAGTGGAATCACACTTTTTTTAAAAGTCCTTTTTATTTTCTTAAAAGGAAAAAAGAGCAAAGAAGAGTATAGCCTAAATCCTGATTTCCCTTGAGTTGGAAAAGACAAAAATGAAGGAAGATTAAATCTGTTCACCTCAAATTAGACCACATAAATTATCATTTTAAATAGTGAGATTGAATAATGAAGGGAAAGGAACTTCCAAGTCTTAGGGCTTTTATTTTTACTATAAAGACTGTTTGAGACTGCTCCTTGCACAGGGAGATACTACCAATCTGTTGGGTGTTTTTTATTTGTTTTTATAATGTTATTGCAGTTTTTTAAGGCCTGTTCTTAGTAATTCTTGTAAAACTGGGTCACCAGAATTGAAGGTCTTTTGTCAGCAGTCAAGTTAGGTAAGGTGATTTCATCCCTTTCCAATGTATGTTTAAAATGTTATTTAAATTTTTATATTTAGAAAAATATTCACATTTTTGTGGTGGTGAGCCTTGTCATATACCACAATTTTCTTAAAACTGTTCAAGTTTAAGCAGTTTGAAAACAAGGAAAATTTACGCAGCTAGAAGGACATCTCTGTTTTAATGTCTTTATTTTGGGAGGAAGAAGTTACTTTCAGAAAAGGCAGCTTCCGTTTGAGATGATATATATGGTTGCATGTCATTGGGGATTCTTTTAACGTGTATGTTGTGTTTTTTTGTTTTGGATTTAAATCTAAATGTTGCGCTCCATGTAACAATGATCTTTATTTTTGTCTGGAATTTTAAGGGATTTTTATTTTCTAACTGGATGGCTGTTTACAAACCAAGCCACTAGAGGGGAGGTTGGGCTTTCAGGTCTGGTGTGTGTGTGTGAAGGGTTTCTGCTGACACCTTTGGTTTGTTTTCCCCAGAGGTTCTGGACTTTAACTGTTATCCTTATGTGTTTTATTTAAAGTAAAAGAAGTGGCTTTGGTATTGTTTTAGAAATGTTGTGAACACATTGATTTTTTTTTCCCCCAAGACAATACATTTTATAAGTAGATTAAATAGTATTGTCACTTGGACTATGTGCCTTGTAAATGTGTTTCTATACACAGAAAATTTGAACAACTTGAAAGACTCAAGGACATTCATTTAGGAGAAATACTGTACATCAATCTATGCATAAACGGCAGCTTATTACTTGAGCCACTCACTGTCTAGTTTCTGTTTTTGTAGAAAATTTGATATTGATTGGTTCACAGAGGAATGACTGGTTTTTACAAAACAGACTGAATAATACAATACAGCACTTTGCCAAAAAAACAAGTGTAGCATTGCTTAAACATGTGTACTAACACCAGTTTTTGTATTGGGGGGAGGGGTCTTTGGTGCATTTTGCACTTCTTGAAAGTGTATGGTCTTTACCTGTCAGCAAATAAAATGTCTTTTGCTTCAAAATTATTTGTCCACTTTTTTTATTTTAAAATCTTTTTGTATAGCAATAAAAAATATATAGCATTTCACAAAACATGAATATCAAGTAAATCTCAGATCCAGAGTGGGGTAACCAGTTTGCACAGATGAAGCCTTTACCTGAAAGTGTATATTGTGAATTCCAGAAGAGATAGAAAACAGATGAGGAAGTCTTACATAGCTGCTAGATTTCTCAAACCCAGTACTTCAAAGGTCCTAAGGATACTATTTCTCTGGGTCATAAGATAATTTTCTTGACCATCTTTGCCAAGTGACCGTTCCCTGGTACCTACAACCTGACCCAACATGGACTTTGTATTCTATAGGGAAGTATTAAGGTCTGTCATATGGGAGAAAATGGGCAGACTATAGGAATTATTGAATATTAGCACAGTAAATGTCAAACAAGCCCTCACTCTATCACAGTGCTTCAGTCGCTAATTCTTACTAATTTTCAATAATAGCTTCCATTTTTGTATCACTTCATTTTGCAAAGTACCACACGCTCCCCCAATTTTTTAGCTTTGTTCAGGACTCACTATTCAGTTTTTTTTCTCCTAGTGGGTTAAGCATTTAACCTATGTATATGTTCTACTCTAGAATAAATTGTTTCCTGATCCCTCCCCAGTTCTAACCTTCCCAACTGCAACACTAGGTAACCAGGGACTTCCAATATTCATACTGAGGACCTCCCCAAATCCTGACCACATGATTCTCTGATATTTACCTCCTGCCAAAAAGTCCAACATTATTTGTAATGTTTTAGACCCATAATTCCCCACCTCTTCAAAGAAAGGAGGCGAGGCACATGAAGTCATTTTTCTTTGAGGCCAAACCTAGTCATTACAATTTCATGTTTCAGTTACGTCCAGCTCTTTGCTAAGAAACCCCAAATGGGGTCACAAAGATAACTAGAGTGGTTTGCCATTTCCTTCTCCAACTCATTTTACAGAGAAGGAATTGAGGCAAAGAGGTTTTAATGACTTGCCCGGGGTCACACAGACAAGTAAATGTCTGAGGCCAGATTTGAACTCATGAAGATGAATTTTCCTGATTCCAAGGCCAAGGCATTTTTTAATACTTTAAGAGTTAACCAAAAGAGTGCTTCTCTGATCAGGATGATTTAGAAATATTCTTGCTTGAAAAGGAGGTAGGTAGAGACTTAGAATTCAAGTCAGTTCAATTAAACATTTAAGTGAGTACTTTGGAGTAGACATGGAAAGACAGCAACTAGTCCCTGGCCTTCAGGAGTTTATGGTCATGTAAGTGGATATGACACATATGATCATTAACATACACAACTAATACAAGTTAAAATGTGATACATGCATGGAAGGAATCACACAAGGTAGGAGAGTTGGACAAGAATTGTTTGTAGGTGTATAATCATTTCCACCTGAGGGATCAGGGAAAGTTCTGAGGAGGAGGCAACACCTGAAGTCTCTGAAGAAAGGGGAATGCAGTTCTTTCTAGGTAAAGGGAATGGTGTGCACAGGTATATGGAAAGGGCGGAATGGGATGGGGAATGGCTAATTAGTCCAGTTTGGCTATTGTAGATGAAGAAGCATGAGAAGGGCTGGACAGCAGAGAAGGCAGATTGTGGAAGGTCTTGATACCAGAGATGTCAAAATTGAACCAGATTAACGTGTAATTGGGAAATGTTTTTAACAATAAAGTGTAACATAACAATGTTAATTAGTGGTTTTCTAAGTCAATATAAAGCCCACAGGGATCATTTCTATTTTGAGTGATACCATTGCTGTACAATGGAGATCATTCTCAAGTTTCTGATGCTAATGTTTCTACAAGAATGGAATGGAATGGAAAAGCATTTATTAAGCACTTAGTATATGCCAAGCACTTCTAAGCACTAAGAATACTAATAGAAAATAGAAAAACAATTCCTCAGGGAGCTCACATAGTAATTAAGAGTCAAAATATATTGGAAGGTTTAGCTTCAGGGCAAATAGGAAGGCCCAGTGGACTTTGAAGGAGAACAGCAGTGGAGTGGGGCTTTGGGCTAACTAAGGGATGGGTTGGGGTGGAGCAGGGGTAGGGAAGACTCCATGTAAACTTGAGTAAAATAGGTCTAGCGTACAATTTCAATAGTATTTTTAAATTGGTAAAATGTTTTTATTTGTCAATCGGCAGAAGTCAGTACTCACTGTTCATACTCAGTCCAAACCAACTTCCTTCTCAGCCCCAACAATTCCCACTCCAAAATGTAGGGTAGATGGCCTAATCTTCACAGAGAAGACAGGTCATCCAACATGAACTCCTTTCAGCTCTCCCAAAGCCAAGCCCTCCTTAGCCTAGGCTTTATCACTTACTTGTTCTTCCTTCTCCCTGGTCACAGACACAAAGATATCCCTCTTCTACCTGTTCTCTAGATTCCACCCCCTCTAGCCTCAGTGACCTTGCTTTAGAACTCTTCTGTCATGCCTCTTAAATCTCTTTCCACTGATTAGCTCTTATGTACCTTCAAACATGCTCAGGGGTCCTAATCCTAAAAATCAAAACAATGATGAGAAAAAAAATTTCCCTTGGTCCTATTTTTCCTCCCATTTATCACTAAACTTCTTTCATATTTTATTATTTAATATTTTAGTTTTCAACATTGATTTCCATAAGATTTTGAGTTACAAATTTTCTCCCCATTTCTACCCTCCCCCCACTCCAAGATGGCATATATTCTGATTGCGCCGTAACCCCAGTCAGCCTTCCCTCATCACCCCCTCCCTCCCCCCCTCCCCATCCCCTCTCCCCTTACTTTCTTGTAGGTCGAGATGAATTTCTATACCCCATTGCATGTATATCTTATTTCCCAGTTGCATGCAAAAACGACCTTTTTTTGAGCATCTGCTTTTAGAACTTTGAGTTCCAAATTCTCTCCCCTCTTCCCTCCCCACCCACCCTCCCTAAGAAGGCTAGCAATTCAACATAGGCCACACATGTATCAATATGCAAAACATTTCCACAATAATCATGTTGTCAAAGACTAACTATATTTCCCTCCATCCTATCCTGTCCCCCTTTATTCAATTTTCTCCCTTGACCCTGTCCCTTTTCAAAAGTGTTTGCTTTTGATTATCTCCTCCTCCTATCTGTCCTCCCTTCCATCATCCCCGCCCCTTATCCCCTTTCCCAGCTTTCCTGTGGAGTAAGACACCCAATTGAGTGTGTGTTATTCCCTCCTCAAGTCAGATCCAATGAGAGCAAGATTCACCCATTGCCCCCTCTTTCCTTCCAACAGAACTGCTTTTTCTTGCCACTTTAATGTGAGACAATTCATTCCACTCTATCTCTCCCTTTCTCCCTCTCTCAATACAATCTTTTCTCACCCCTTTATTTTTTAGATATCATCCCTTCATATTCAACTCACCCTCTGTTCTCTGTCCATATATATGTATATTCCCTTCAACTACCCCAGTACTGAGAAAGGTCCCATGAATCACAAACATCATCTTTCCATGTAGGAATGCAAACAAAACTTCAACTTTAGTAAGTCCCCTGTGACCTCTCCTTCCTGTTCACTCCTCCCTGTCTCTCTTGATTCTTGTGTTTGAAAATCAAATTTTCCATTCAGCTCTGGTCCTCTCATTGAAAAAGCCATTTTATTGAAAGTCCATATTTTGCCTTGGAGCATTATACTCAGTCTTGCTGGGTAGGCGACTCTTTGGTTTCAATCCCAGCTCCCCTGACTTCTGGAACATCACATGCCAAGCCCTTCAGTCCCTTAATGTAGAAGCTGCCATATCTTGTGTTATCCTGATTGTGCTTCCACGCTACTCAAATTGTTTCTTTCTAGCTGCCTTCAGTACCCTTTCCATCACCTGGGAACTCTGGAATCTGGTGACAGTATTCCTAGGAGTTTTCTTTTTGGGATCTTTTTCAAGAGGCGATTGGTGGATGCTTTCAATTTCTATTTTACCCTCTGGTTCTAGAATATCAGGGCAGTTTTCCTTGATAATTTCTTGAAGGATGATGTCTATGCTCTATTTTTGATCATGGCTTTCATATAGTCCAATAATTTTTAAATTATCTCTCCTGGATCTATTCTCCAGGTCAATGGTTTTTCCAATGAGATATTTCACATTGTATTCCATTTTTTCATTCCTTTGGTTCTGTTTCATAATATCTTGATTTCTCATAAAGTCATTAGCTTCCACTTGCTCCAATCTAATTTTTAAGGTAGTATTTTTATTATTTATTTATTTAATATATTTCGTTTTCAGCACTGATTTTCACAAGAGTTTGAATTACAAATTTTCTCCCCATTTCTACCCTCCCTTGCACAGTAGTATTTTCTTCAGTGGTGTTTTGGACCTCCCTTTCCATTTGGCTAATTCTGCCTTTCAGGATATTCTTCTCCTCATTGGCTTTTTGGAGCTCTTCTGCCATTTGGGTTAGTGTATTTTTTAAGGTGTTATTTTCTTCAGTATTTTTTTGGGTCTCCTGTAGCAAGTCACTGACTTGTTTTTCATGATTTTCTTGCATTACTCTCATTTCTCTTCCCAATTTTTCCTCTACTTCTCTTACTTGATTTTCCAAATTCTTTTTGAGCTCTTCCATGGCCTGAGACCAGTTCATATTTTTCTTGGAGGCTGATGTAGGCTCTTTGACTTTGTTGACTTATTCTGGCTGTATGTTTTGATGTTCTTTGTCATCAAAAAAGGATTCTATAGTCTGAGCCTGTTTTCACTGCCTGGCCATGTTCCCAGCCAACTACTTGACCCTTGAGCTTTTTATCAGGGTATGACTGCTTGTAGAGAGTATCTTGTCCCAAGCTTTAGGGGCTGCACTGCTGTTTTCAGAGCTACTTCTACTCCACTGTCACTGCAAGCTCTGCCACAGCAGCATTCCTCCTCCCTCAAGAACTGCCAACCAGGACCGCCACCCAGATCCAAGCAGGTCAAAGCAAGAGAATCCTGCCTCTGCACCAGCAAATCACTCCCTGCACTCCCACTCTCATCTGCTGCTAGATTCCTCCCACAGGGTGGGCCTGGGGCCAGAAGCAACTAAAGCTAGAGCTCTGGAAGCAGTCACAGGAGCTTCCTGCTGCTGCTGCTGCCACTACACCACCTCCGCTGCTTCCAGGGCTGGGGCCGGACCAAGCCTCACCCCAAGCCAGCTGTTTTCCCACAGACCTGCTCTGTGGTCTTTGGCATTTGTGGGTTGAAAAGTCTGGTAACTGCTACAGCTCAGTGATTCATGGCCCTCAGACCTGCTCCGCCTGACTCCCAGTGTTGTTGGTCCTTGTGAGGCCCATCCTAGGCTGCGCTCCAATCCCAGCTCTGTGTGATAGACCCTTCCCAGCCACTATCCAGGCCATCTTGGCCTGGAGACCTGCTTCCCTGTTATTTCATGAGTTCCGCAGCTCTAGAATTTGTTCAGAGCCATTTTTTTACAGGTATTTGGAGGGATTTGGGGGAGAGCTTAAGTGAGTCCCTGCTCTCCAGCCCCGTCTTGGCTCCACCCACCCAGAATTTTTATTGAGTGGCAGATAAGGATTAAGTGAACTCAAAGGAGAAGAGATTACTGAGTGATGGTGATAAGAAACCTAGAAGCGGCAATGGAGATCACTGAGTATTTCAGCTCCCACACCCTGACCACTGAGTGAAAGGGCAACCAGTGCTGGAAAGGGAGGCCCAGGAGGCTATGTCCCCAAGAGGGTGCCAAGTCTCAGTGAGAATCAGAAGATGAAAGGAAAGAGGAAAAGATTTAAAATGAAAGAGTTTGTTACCTATAGAGTAGGCATTCCAGAGAGCACAGTAGAAAGGATGGGTACCTTTAAATTGTAAGATGGGAGTCATGGTATTGGGTTGAGACAGATGGGAATGAGAGCAAGCAGTGAGGGATGGAGAAGACTTATATAACAAAAACTGGGGGTTGGAGATCACTGGGATGAGGAGGGTATGAGCATGTGGAGAGTTTGTTAATCACTGAGGAATGAATTCAGGGTTATTAACTTTTTCATGTCTGGCCTCAAGGTGGTATTTTTTTAGGGTGTTAGGCAGCTGGAAAACAAAGGATTTAAGAATATGTGGAGCCTGCAGATAGATATATGTAGATTTGTCATGTGAAAGATTGACTAAGCTGCTTCTATTTGGCTTTAGCTCACAGAAGCAGGGCAAATAGTTATAAGGAGACAGATTTTAGCTCAGTAGAAGGAAAAACTTTATAACTGGAGGACAATATTATATACTCCATCTATCTCATAGTTTCTATGATGAACATCACTTTTTTGGTAATTTTATTTGGGCATTTAAATGTTTAAAAAATACATTTTTATTGCTATCTTTAATTTTATGTTGCCTAAATTTCCTCCATTGTTCTTCCTCCTCCCCCTCCCATATAGCCATCCCTTATATCTCTTACCTCTATAGTGGGAAGAGCTATCTTCTCATATTTCTTCTTTGAAGCCAAGCTTAGGACCGTGTTTGTTTAATTAAATGTGATTTATTACTAATATTATATTAGTGAGATAATGACATATTTCACATCCAAAAAGCTGTTCTACTTGTATCTTCTTTCATCAACTGACCCAAATCCCTTATGGTCTTTTCAAACTGATGAAGGGTTTCCTCATACCTAAGTACAGGGAGTTCACCTTGCTATACAAAATTGCTCAATAAAAACCACAGGGCTTACGGGAAAAATGGAGAGAAAACTTTGTCAGTAATAAAAAAAAGATAGGAACCTAATAAAAATAGTAGCACAATTTCATATATGTTATATTGCTGAGAAATGCATAACTACCACAGTCAATAGTGGTGGTGTCCTCAGCCTCTGGCTGCTGCTTGTTTTACACCCTGTTCCCACAGCAGGTGGGGATGGGGTGGGGGTGGAGTGGAGTGTGTGAGTGTGGACTAGCCCTTCTTCACCCATAGCTCCTTCTGGACCAGATGACATCCAGTAAATATGGCATTTTACCTTGACAAAGATCTAGAGTTCAAAGTTTGGTCCAAACTCCATCCCAGAGGAAGCTGCTTGATATGAGTGGGATCCAGATCACCACCCTGGCTGGGTTTTTCCTGGGCAGGTGCTGGTTATGACTGTTCTGGGGTAAGTGGGGGGAGCAGCACATTGAGGGTTCTGTCTTCCCTTGCCTCTCTAGGCCCTCACCTCTCACTCCCCTTCCCACCAGTAGTTCTCACCACATCCTAGATCAAGGAAGATGACTGAAGCAGTACCTTCCCCCAGTTGGAGTCAGATATCTCCTCCAGCATCATCCTGCCACTGTGGTTTTCCTCAGTGACAAAATCATGCATAAACAAATGCAAATGGTGGAGCTGAAATAAATTTGTGTTTCTAAAACAAGCATTATAGCAGAACTACCTGTAGCTTGGCTTGGTGGATAGAAATTCAGAGTCTGGAAAACCAGATTTCAAACTTTCCTGTGAATGATGCTGTGACCACAGGCAAATAAATCACTGAATCTCTCTGAGTCTCAGTTTCCTCATCCTACACCTAGCACTGCACTTAGCACATGGTAGGCACTTAAAGTTTATTCACTGATCTACTGAATGGAACTAAAACTACAATACCTATCTCAGAGTTGTAAGGAGATAATGTTTAGTACTATATAAGTGCTAGTCATTATTATTAAAGCTGGTAGAGAGCCAGGGATGAAAAGTTTCAATCATATGTTCTCTGTTAGTATACACCTGATGTATGCTATACTATACTCAAAACCATCAGTGATTTAGGGGGTCTCTACCCCAAGCATGTGAAAACTTCCACTGGTGGAATGAGAGGACGAGAACAATTTGTTCCAACAGCTATAAAGGCAGCTGAAGCAGGTGTTGTGAAGCACTCAGAGTTTTGTTAGGCATCGAAGATGCCAAGGTCGGCCACTGCATCCTGAGCCATCACTAGTCATCTTGACTCTGTCCTGCCACTGGACTGTGATGACTCTGGAAGAGAGAGTGAGGCTGACAAATTTGTGCAACTCTGCCTCACTTAAATCCAATTTACCCATGAATCAAATGACATCACCCATACCATTTTACCATCTTTACCTACCCAAAGTCCTATGGCAACAGACAAATGACAAAGCAGCAGGTGCGGATACGCTGGGAGCTACAGCAACAACCCTGCATACAGAGGGCCCAGGCCATAAAGTCATCTTCTCACTGGAAGCAGCAGTGAGAGTTGGCAGCCCCCTTGGTGTCTGAGCAGCCTTTTAGGGATCACATTGCTCACCTCTTAGTGTGAGGAAAGGGCTAGAAAAAGTGCCCTAAAAATTGCCTGAGCTAGCCTGAATGCCGTGGCAGGTGGGGAGCCCACCCTGTGGTTGAAACAGAAAAAAATGTACAAAAACTTATTTTTTCTTTATATTTTTTTTATTTTTAAAATTAATTTATTTTTAGTTTTCAACATTCACTTTCATAAAATTTTGACTTCTAAGTTTTTCCCCCTTTCTTCACTCTTGCCTCCCCAAGACAGCATGTTACCTGATATAGGCTATGTACTGGTTGATTGTTGTCTTTCATTCTCAAAGAGGACCAAAGTGACATCACTATGCTAGAATCTAGTTTCAATGTGTCCAACTGTGGCTGATCAGTCATGTTGTAAAGAAGAATCAGAACCAAAGGAAAAAAACTACAAGAAAGGAAAAACAAATTAAAAAAAGAGAGAAAATTGTCTGCTTCGATTTGCATTCAGACTCCATAGTTCCTTCTCTGGATGTGGATAGCATTTTCCATTTTTAGTCCTGGAATTGTCTTAGATCGTTGTATTGCAGAGAAGAGCTAAGTCTATCAAAGTTGGTCATCGCACAATGTTGCTGTTACTGTGTACAATGTTCTCCTGGTTCTGCTCACTTCACTGCATCAGTTCATATAAGTTTTTCCAAGTTTTTCTGAAGTCTGCCTGCTCATCATTTCTTATGGAACAACAGTATTCCATTACATTCATATACCACAACTTGTTCAGCCATTCCCCAATTGATGGGCATCCCCTCAATTCCCAATTCTTCCTACCACAAAAAGAGTTGCTATAAATACTTTTGTACAAATAGGTCTGTTTTCATTTTTATGATTTCTTTGGGATACAGACCTAGAAGTGGTATTGTTGGATGAAAGGGTATGCACAGTTTTATAGCCCTTTGGGCATAGTTCCAAATTGCTCTCCAGAATGGTTGGATCAGTTCACAACTCCACCAACAATGCATTAGTGTTCCAATTTTCCCACATTTCTCCAACATTTATTATTTTCCTTTTTTGTCATACTAGTCAATCTGATAGGTGTGATGTTCTCATACTAGTCAATCTGATAGGTGTGATGTTCTAACTCAGAGTTGTTTTTATTTGCGTTCCTCTAATCAATAGTAATTTAGAGCATTACAAAAACTTCTGCAAAGATAATTCCACTCACCATCAGTACATGGAATGTGTGCACACTTACAGACAACACACAATCCAGCAGACCTGAAAGATGAACAGCTAGTTTTGAATACTGTGGATAAGTTCACTTCCCTTGGCAGTATACTTTCCAGGGATGTACACACTGATAATGAGGATGATACATGATTTGCCAGAACTAACTCAGTGTTTGGGAGGCTCCAAAGGAAAGTGTGGGAGAGAAGAGGTATTAGGGTGACTACTAAACTGAAGGTCTAGAGTCACTGTGCTGATCTCATTGTTGTATGCCTGTGAAACATGGACAGTATACTAAAGCCATGCCAGGAAACTGAATCGCTTCCATTTGAGTTGTCTTAGGAAGCTTCTGAAGATCACCTGGCAGGATAAGGTACCAGACACTGAGGTCCTTTCTCAAACTCAACTGCCACTCATTCAAACTCTATTGCAGAGAGTATAACTAGGATGGGCTGGCCATGGTGTTCTAATGCTAAACATATGCTTGCCAAAAAAACTATTTTATGGAGAACTCAAACACATGGTGGTAGGAAAAAGCAATACAAGGACACTCTCAAGGTCTCTCTTAAGAACTCTAGAATTGATTGTGTGACATGGGAGACACTGACTGGCACAAGACCACCCAGCATGGCATGCCCTGAAAAGAGAAGATTCGATGCTCTATGAGCAAAGCAGAATTGAAGTAGCTCAACAGAAACGTGAGATGCACAAATTAAGAGAATGCACCCCAAATACTGACATGGACTATTTATGCGTGACCCGTGGTAGGGCATTTCGAGATGCTATTGATCTGATCAGCCACAGTCAGACACATGACTTTAACACAGTGATGTCATTTTGGTCTTCTTCAAGAACGAAGGACAACAACCAACACTATACACTTGAAGTTATTAATATTTCAAAAAGAAAGGGGCAGAATTTCATGCTTTGGGAAAATTTGGACTCAGAGCTGTGAAGTGATTTGCCCAAGATCATACCATTAGTAAGTAGAAGAGATAGAACTGGAACCTAAATCCTCTTAAAAAATTATTAATGCATTTTGCATTTATGTCACCTACATTTTTCAATATAGTCTTCCCTTTCACCCTCCCCGCCTCAGAGAACCATGCTTATAACAAAGAATAGAAATGAGAAAAAAAGTTCAGCAAAACTAATGAACACATCAAAAAATGTCCAATTATACATGCAGTGTTTCACACCCATAGTCCTGCAACCTCTGCCAACGAAGTGGAGGATGGTACCTTCATCTATCTCTTTGAAGCTAAGCTTGTCCATAATTTCACAGACTTCAGTTTCAAAGGCTTTGCGCTTTCCATTTACATTGATAGTCATTGCATATATTATTTCCTGCTTCTGCTTACTTCATTTTGCATCAGTTTATATTTCCATGCTTCTCTGTTGTTCATCCTGTTGTTTCTTACATCACGGTAATATACCTTTACATTCACGTACCCCAAATTGTTTAGCCATTCCCCAAATGATGAGCACCTACTTTTGTTTCCCATCATTTGGTACTACAAAAGGTGCTGCAATAATATTTTAGTATGAATAGGGCCTTTCTTTTTGTCAATAATTTCCTTAGTGTACATACCTAAAAGTAAAATCTGAGTCAATGAGTATGCAAATTTTAGTCCCTTTCTTTACATAATTCCAAATTGTTTTGCTGAATGGATGGACCAAAATTCACAATTCTCCCAAAAGTGAATCAGTGTGCCCACTTCCCCACAAAGAGATGGACAGAGAAATTCCATTTAAAATAATGGTAGACAATATAAAATATTTGGGCATCTACCTGCCAAGACAAATTCAGGAACTATATGAACACAAATACAAAACACTATACAAATAAAGACAGATCTAAACAACTGAAGAAATACTAATTTCTCATGGGCAAGCCAAGTCAATATAATAAAAATGACAATACTACCTAAATTAATTTACTTATAAAATTCATCTGGAAAAACAAAAGATCAAAAACATCATGGGAATTAATGAAAAAAAATGTGAAGGAAGGTGGCCTAGCTATACCAGATTTCAAACTGTCTTATAAAGAAGTAATCATCAAAACTATCTGGTACTTTCTAAGAAATACAGGGCTAGATCAGTGGAATAGGTTAGGTGCACAAAACACATTAGTAAATGACCATAGTGATCTAGTGTTTGGTAAACCCCAAAATAGCAGCTTTTGGGGAAAGAAGTCAATCTTTGACAAAAACTGCTGGGAAAACTGGAAAACAGTATGGCAGAAAATAGGTAGAGACCAACATCTTACACTATATACCAATATAAGGTTAAAATAGGTACATGATTTAGACATAAAGTGTGATACCCTAAGCAAATTAGGACAGCAAAGAAAAGCATACAGCTTAGATCTAAGGAAAAGGGAAGAATTTATGACCAAACAAGAGATAGAGAAAATTATGAAATGCAAAATGGATAATTTTCATTACAGTAAATTAAAATTTTTGCACAAACAAAACCAAAGGCAACCAAGATTAGAAGGAAAGCACAAAGTTGAGCAACAATTTTTAGAGTCAGTGTTTCGGATAAAGGCCCCATTTCTCAAATAGAGAATATATTTAAATTTGAATATAGAGAACTGAGTCAAATTTATTTTTTATTTTTATAATTTATTTTTAGTTTTTGACATTCACTTCCGTAAGATTTTGAGTTTTAGAGGAACGGCGCCAAGATGGCGGCTGGAAAGCAGGGACTTGCCAAAAGCTCTCCCCCAGGTCCCTCCAAACACCTATTAAAATGGCTCTGAACAAATTCTAGAATTGCAGAACCCACGAAATAGCAGAGGGAAGCAGGGCTCCAGCCCAGGACAGCCTGGATGGTCCCTGGGTAAGGTCTATTGCACGGACCTGGGAGTGGAGCCGAGCAGAGCCCAGTGTGGGCTGCGCCCAGACAAACCAGACTGGGAGCCGGGCAGAACAGGCCCTAGTGAGCTGTGGCAGTTACCAGACTTCTCAACCCACAAACACCAAAGACAACAGAGAAGGTTAGTGGGAAAAGCTGCTGGGGACAGAGTGAAAGGAGTTCATGGTTCGGCCAGCGCCCCAGGGGCTGAGGAGGTGGTGCAGATCTAAGGCTGCTTCCAGAGCTACAGCTGCAGTTGCTTCCAGTCCAAGGCCCACCTGGTGGGAGGAATTAAGTGGCAGATCAGAACAGGAGTGAAGAGCCTGCTTAGATCTGGGTCGCGGTCCGGTGTGGTGGTTCTTGGGGAAGGAGGAGCACTGCTGTATCAGAGCTTGCTGTGTAGAAATAGCTCTGAAAACGACAGCGCAACCCCTCAAGCTTGGGACAAAGTACTCTCTACAAGAAGTCATACCCCGACGAAAAGCTCAACGGTCAAGTAGTTGGCTTGGATCATGAACAGGCAGCAAAAATGGACTCAGCTTCAGACTCAGACTTTGGAATCTTTCTTTGGTGACAAAGAAGACCAAAACATACAGTCAGAAGAAGTCAACAAAGTCAAAGAGCCTACATCAAAAGCCTCCAAGAAAAACATGAACTGGTCTCAGGCTATGGAAGAGCTTAAAAAGGATTTGGAAAAGCAAGTTAGAGAAGTAGAGGAAAAATTGGGAAGAGAAATGAGAGTGATGAGAGAAAACCATGAAAAACAAGCCAATGACTTGCTAAAGGAGACCCAAAAAAATACTGAAGAAAATAACACCTTAAAAAATAGACTAACTCAAATGGCAAAAGAGCTCCAAAAAGCCAATGAGGAGAAGAATGCCTTGAAAGGCAGAATTAGCCAAATGGAAAAGGAGGTCCAAAAGTCCACTGAAGAAAATACCACCTTAAAAATTAGATTGGAGCAAGTGGAAACTAGTGACTTGATGAGAAATCAAGGTATTATAAAACAGAACCAAAGGAATGAAAAAATGGAAGACAATGTGAAATATCTCCTTGGAAAAAAGATCCAGGAGAGATAATTTTAAAATTATTGGACTACCTGAAAACTATGATCAAAAAAAGAGCCTAGATATCATCTTTCAAGAAATTATCAAGAACTGCCCTGATATTCTAGAGCCAGAGGGTAAACAGGAATTGAAAGAATCCACCAATCGCCTCTTGAAAAAGATCCCAAAAAGAAAACTCCTAGGAATATTGTTGCCACATTCCAGAACTCCCAGATTAAGTAAAAATACTGCAAGCATCCAGAAGAAACAATTTGAGTATTGTGGAAACACAACCAGGATAACACAAGATCTAGCAGCTTCTACATGAAGGGACTGAAAGGCTTGGAATACGATATTCTGGAGGTTAGTGGAGCTAGGATTAAAACCAAGAATCACCCACCTAGCAAAACTGAGTATCATGTTCCAAGGAAAATATGGATTTTCAATAAAATAGAGGACTTTCAAGCTTTCTCAGTGAAAAGACCAGAGCTGAATAGAAAATTTGACTTTCAAACACAAGAATCAAGAGAAGCATGAAAAAGTAAACAAGAAAGAGAAATCATAAGAGACTTACTAAAGTTGAATTCATGAGACCTCAGTATTAGGGTAGCTGAAGGGAATATACATATATACATATATACATATATACATATATACATATATATATATGTAGACAGAGGGCACAGGGTGAGTTGAATATGAAGGGATGATATCTAAAAACATAAAATCAAATTAAGGGATGAGAGAAGAAAAAGGGAGAGATAGAATGGGTTAAATTATCTCACATAAAAGTGGCAAGAAAAAGCAGTTCTGTTGGAAGGGAAAAGGGGGCAGGTGAGGGGGAATGAGTGAATCTTGCTCTCATCGGATTTGACCTGAGGAGGGAGTAACATACACACTCAATTGGTTATCTTACCCCACAGGAAGAAGGAGGAAGGAGATAAAAAAGGGGGGATGACAGAAGGGAGGGCAGATAGGGGGAGGAGGTAATCAAAAGCAAACACTTTCGAAAAAGGGACAGGGTCAAGGGAGAAAATTGAATAGGATAGGAAGGAGCAAAATACAGTTAGTCTTTCACAACATGAGTATTGTGGAAGGGTTCTGCATAATGATACATATGTAGCCTATGTTGAATTGCTTGCCTTCATAGGGAGGGTGGGTGGGGAGGGAAGAGGGGAGAAAATTTGGAATTGAAAGTTTTAAAAGCAGATGTTCAAAAAAATAGTTTTTGCATGCAACTAGGAAATAAGATATACAGGCAATGGGGCATAGAAATCTATCTTGCCCCAAAAGAAAGCAAGGGAAAAGGGGATGGCGGGGAGTGGGGTGACAGAAGGGAGGGCTGACTGGGGAATGGGGCAATCAGAATATATGCCATCTTGGAGTGGGGGGGAGGGTAGAAATGGGGAGAAAATTTGTAATTCCAACTCTTGTGGAAATCAATGCTGAAGACTAAAAATATTAAATAAATAAATAAAAATGTAAAAAATAAAAAAAATGAACACATTGATAAAAGAGAACAAGAAAAAAAAAACACAGATTGTCAGGATAAAAAGAGAATTCATAACAACTACAGATGATATAGAGGAGACTATTAAATTATTTTCCCAATTATTTGCCAAACAAAACTGATAACATACATGGACTGTATGAATACTAATAAAAATAGTAAATAGTTATATTACCTAAGAAAGAGATAATTTATATTATTCGTCTTCAGAAGGAGAACTTGAAATAGCTACACATGTATTCCTGATGAAAAAATTGTACCAGATGGATTTATGAATTAATTCCATTAAATAGTCGAAGAAAAGTTAATTCATATACTACATAAAACTTTTGTAAGAAAAAGAAGTGAGGCAATCGTCCCAAATTTCCTTCATGGTACAAACATGGTCTTGATAGCTAAATCAGGGGATGACAAAGCAGAGAAAAAAAATTATAGACCAACATTCCAAATTAATATTCATACAAAGTTATCAAATGAAATTAAACCAAAAAAGCTACAACAGCATATTAAAAAGATGATTTATTATGAGCACCTTGTCCACAGTATGTGAAATTCAAGGTTGATCCAACATAAAGAAATCTATAAATTTAGTAGATTGTGTTACTAACAAAAATAATAAAACATACATCTATTGATGGTTGAAAAGCTTTTGACAAAATGAACAAACTATATATTTAAAAAAACACTAAATATAGGAATAAACTTTTTTTAACAAAAAAAGATTTTGAATTTTAAATTTTCTCCCCTTTCTTCTCCTCCCCCCTCCCCAAGATGGCTCTACTTATGTATTCATATTAAACAATTTTCACATTGGTCACGATGTAAAAAAGAATTAGAACCGATGAGAGGAACCACGAGAAAGAAGAAACAAAACAAAACAACAAAAGAAAAAGGGAACAAATCTTATGCTTCCATTTGTATTCCGATTCCAAAGTTCTTTCTCTGGATGTGGATAGCATTTTCCATCATGAGTCTTTTGGAGTTATCTTAGATAATTGCATTGCTGAGAAGAGCTAAGTCTAACAAAGTTAGTTATCGAACAGTGTGGCTGTTACTGTATATAATATTCTCCTGGTTCCGCTCATTTTACTCAGCATCAGTTCATATAAGTCCAGATTTTTCTGAAAAACTGCTTCAACAATCCAGCTAGCAGCTGTTGTGAGGGTGTGAAACCACCAACAACCAGCTCACAGAACACTGCAAGCCCAGGTCCTTTTCATCTGCTTTATTAAGGAAAGCAACGTTAAAGGGTTAACAATCTTACTTTAATCCAGCATACAAATATCATTTACTTAGTTCAGGGGAAAAAACCAGCACCCTGAATTACAGGCCAAATATAATTCATAGTTATCAACATCTGAGTGTTCAGCCAGGGAGCTCATTACAAGGGCTGGCCCAGAGTCACACGCCTGTGTTTGCCTCAGAGCTCTGAGAGAGAATGCCAACCTCTGCACTTATATATCCTGCTCAGGCCTCACCAGGCTGGGCGTGGAAAAGTTCCCCACCCCCAATATCACATCAGATACAAATCAATCAATGACTCCCAATTGTCTCAGTGCTGAGAAATACAAAAACATCCCACTTTATCTGCCCCATTCAAACAAAGGCCAGAATCATTAAAGGTCAACAGCAAAAACTCCCACCTTAATTACTATTACAAGAACTGAGTCCAATTTATAAGAATACATTATAAGAATACAGAAGTCATTTGCCAACTGATAAATGGTCAAAGGATATGAACAGGCAGTTCTCAGATGAAGAAATCAAAGCTATCTATAGTTATATGAAAAAACACTCTAAATCACTACTGATTAGAGACATGCATATTAAAACAACTGAGGTACCACCTCATACCTGTCAGATTGGCTAATATGACAGAAAAGGAAAATGATAAATGTTGGGGGGGACATGGGAAAACTGGGACACTAATGCACTGTTGGTGGAATTGTGAAGTGATCCAACCATTCTGGAGCTATGCCCAAGGACAATCAAACTGTGCAAACCCTTTGATTCAGCAATACCATAACTAGATCTGTAGCTCAAAGAAATTTTTTTTAAAAATGGAAATGGACCTATTTGTACAAAAATATTTATAGTATCTCTTTTTGTGGTGGCAAAGAATTGGAAATTGAGAGGATGCCCATCAACTGGAGAGTGGCTAAACAAGTTGTGGTATATGATGGTAATGGAATACTAT
The DNA here is from genome assembly GCF_011100635.1 of Trichosurus vulpecula. NCBI lineage: Eukaryota > Metazoa > Chordata > Mammalia > Diprotodontia > Phalangeridae > Trichosurus > Trichosurus vulpecula. The sequence continues at coordinate 153,051,565 of NC_050573.1, forward strand.
TGTACTATAAGAAATGACAAGCAGGCTGATTTCAGAAAAACCTGGGGAGACTTACACAAAGTGATACAAAGTGAAGTCAGCAGAACCAGAATATTGTACGCAGTAACAGCAATACTGTGTGATGATAAACTGTGAATACTTAGCTCTTCTCAGCAATACAATGATCCAAGACATTGTTATCCACATTCAGAGAAAGAACTGATGGAGAGTGAATGCAAATCAAAGCACCATTATTCACCTTTTTGTTTTCTTTTGGTGTTTCTTCTTTCACAACATGACTAACATGGAAATATGTTTTACATGATTGCATATACATATGTATATCAAATTGCTTACTGTCTTAGGGAGAAAAGTGAAGGAAGGAGGGAGAAAATTTGGAATTCAAAATTAAAAAAAACTGAATATAAAAATTGTCTTTACATTAGTTGGGAAAAAAATATTATTTAAAAAAAGAAACTTATGGTTGAATGAGAGAGGCAACATAAAAGCAACTATGTACAAACAAGATATATACAGGATAAATTGGAAATAATAGAAGAAAGGCACTAGTGTTAAGGGGGATCAGGAAATGCTTTTCATACATAATGAGATTTTAGCTGAGACTTGAAGAAAGCCAGAGAAGCCAGAAAGAAACCAGAAATGAGGAGAGAGAGTTTATTACAGGCATGTGGAGAAGTTAGTGAAAATGCCTGGATTGGGGACTTGGAATATCTTGTCTGAAGAACAGCAAGGTCAGTGTTACTGAACAGAAGAGTACATAGGGCAAGATATTAGAAAACTAGAAAGATAGGAGAAGGCCAGGTTGCAAAATGTCTTTGAATGCCAAACAGAGGATTTTATATTTGATCCTGGAGATTATAGGAAGCCTTTAAGGTTTATTGAGTAAGGGGTTGTGATGAATGAAAAATCCCAACAGACAGAGGTTCTGGGTAATTAGTAATCAATTTATTATGTTAGCCAGCAATCAATAAATTGATGGTTAGTGGTTTCTCTCGGCAAACAAGACAAAAGACATGGCAAGCCTGAAAGCTTTGAACAATCCTTGACAGGGAATTCCCTTGACAACTGATTATCAACCCTGATTGGTGGACATTTAATAAGGAGGCAAGCTAGAAGTCTTCACCTCCTCCTGCTAAGAATGTAGATTGATCATGAGACTCAGAAACCTCCAGCAGTCTACACAATGGAATCCATCTCCATTCAGACAACTCTAGTTGGTTTTCTCCTTAATGAGCTGAGTCATCCTCCCTAGTAAGAACTCACCTAGACTGAATACTGTTTATACTCTAAACAGATGTAAGCTCTCCCAGTTGGGTGAAGTCTTTACAGAGAGTTAAAAAGAGAGTGAGAGGAAAGGAAGTGCATTGATTATAGGTGGCCTTCTCAAGCAATTTAGCCACAAAAGGGAGAAAAGATATGGTATGAGAGCTAGTAGGGATGGACAGATTAAGTGAGGGTTTTTTGAGCATGGGGGGAGACATGGGCATGTTTGTAGGCAGTATAGAATCAGCCATTAGACAAGGAGAGACTAAGGACAAGCAAGAGAGTAGGGATGATGGAGGGGGCAATCTGCTGGAGAAGACAGGATGGAATGGGATCATTTGTGCAAGCAGAGAAGTTCACTGTGGTAAGGAGGACTGCCTCATCATGTGAGACAGAAGTGAAGGAGGAGAAGGTGGCAGGAGGCATATAGAAGATGTTAGATGAGGAGGAAGAGAGAGAAAGGGACTCTCCTGAATCTCTCATTTTTTTTTTCAGTGAAAAAAAGGTATTCAGCTACTAGTATAGGGTGGGGTACAGACATCAGTGTTTTAAGAAGGTATGAAAAAGTTTGGAAGAGATGCTATAGTGAGCTAATTAGGAGGCGTTGGTTGGTTCTTGTCCTTTATACTCAAAGAAGACCAAAATAACACTATGTTGAGGTCGATGTACAGTGTGTCCGACTGTGGCTGATCAGACCAATAAAAGCTTCAAAGGCTCTACTACAGGTTGGGCACATGTACCTATAAACATTTGGGCTGGAGAGATCCCTACATTTGCGCATCTCATGTTTCTTTTGAGCTACTGCAATTCTGCTTTGTTCATAGAATACAACCCCTTCTTTGATGCAGGCATACTATGCTGGAGTTCCTGTGACAGTGTCTCCCATGTCTCACAATCCATTTCCAAAGTTCTTCGGAGAGACTTTCAGAGTGCCCTTGTATCATTTCTTCTGACCTCTGTGTGAGCACTTGCCTTGCGTGAGTTCTCTGTAAAACAATCTTTTAGGCAAACGTGTTTGGCATTAAAATAACATGGCTAGCCCATCAGAGTTGCACTTTCTGCAGTAGAGTTTGAATGCTTGGCAATTCAGCTGGAGAAAAGATCTCAGTATCTGGTACTTTACCTTGCCAGATGATCTTCACAATCTTCCTAAGACAATTCAAATGGAAGCAATTCAGTTTCCTGGCATGGCACTGGTAATCTGTCCAAGTTTCAAAGGCATACAACAATGAGGTCAGGACAACAGCTCTGTAGACCTTCAGTTTGGTAGGCAGCCTAATACCTTTTCTTTTCCATTTTCCTTCATAGACTCCCAAACAATGAGCTAGCTCTGGCTACGTGTGTGTCAACTTCATCATCTATGTGTACATCTCTGGAAAGTATACAGCTGGGGTAAGGGAACTTATCCACAGAATTCAAAATTGCTCCATTTGCTGTAACTGATGGTTCCACATATGGATGGCGTAGTGATGACTGGTGGAGAACCTCTGTTTTCTTGATGTTAACTGTTAGGCCAAAATTAGCACAGAGAATTAAAACATACTTTGTTGCATCTCAGCCTCAGAGGCTGCATTGTGTTTCCATTAATTTTATATTGCATTGAATACGCAATCATCTGTGAACAAAAAGTTGCCCACCAACACTCCCTTCATGTTAGTCTTGGCTTCCAGCTTTTTCAAGTTAAATAGTTTACCACCAGGGCAATAGCTGAACTTGCTGTTTTCATCTTCACTGAAGGAGTCAACAACATCATTGAAAACATCATGCTAAAAAGCATAGGAGCAAGCACACAGCGCTGCTTCACTCCACTGGTGCCTGGGAAAGCACAAGAGCCTCATCCATTATCCAGAACCCATGCAAGCATGCTGTCATGGAACTGATGTACAATAATGATGAACTTTTCCAGGCAACCAAATTTTGCCATGATCTTCCACAAACCCCCATGACTGATAGTATCAAAGGCCTTTGTCAGATTGACAAAGAGCATGTGGAGATCTCTATTCTGCTCCTAGCATTTTTCCGGGAGTTGTGAGGCATCAAACATCATGTTAATCATTCCTTAGTCCTTTCTGAAACCACACTTGCTCTTGGGTAAATGATCATCTTCCAAGTGAAGGATCAGTCTATTGAGGAGGACTCTGCAAGAATCTTGCCGGTGATGACTAGGAAAGAAACACTTCCCCCACTACGATTGTCACAGGACAATCTAGTTCCTTTTCCTATATTGAGATGGATAATGGAGGCACCCTCAAACTCCTGAGGGATAACTTCTTGCCATATAACCCAGAAAATTTCACTCAGCTTTTGTATGAGCAGTAGAGCCCCTGTATTGTAAATCTAGCTGGAATGGAATCAACATCAGGCACTTTGCCATACAAAAAGAGCTTAATGACATTGAAAACCTCTTCTTCAATTGGAAGTTCAGATAGAGAGAGACTGACTTCAACCTGGGGTATATGGTCAATGGCTTCAGGACTGATTAATGACAGACAGTCTTTTGAGAACACTATGGAAATGTTCAGCCCATCTCTCCAGGATCATGTCCTTATCACTAGTCAGTGTGGCTCCATCACCACTGAGTAGCTGAGAGGCACTATAGATCTTTGGCCCATAAATAGCCTTCAGGGAATTATAGAAGCACTTTGGGTTGTTACTCTCAGCATAAAGCTGAATTTTATCTGCCTTCTTACTGAGCCAAGAATTTAGCATCTCTCTAAGCTTTGCTTGTACTTCACTTTTGAAGGAGCTGAACCCTGAATTCTTAGAGACAGATGAACTACCCTTCTGGGAAACCCTGTGGAGTTCTTATTTTTTCCATTTAGTGGCTTCTGAATTTCCTCATCATTTTCATCAAACCGACACTGATGTTTGTGAGTGTTCTAGCTTAGATGAATAAATGTGGTGCTCTATACCAAATCTCTGAATGCTGCCCACTCCTTTTCTGCTCCACTGCTGCTAACTATGTGTTGGCTCAGCTTTCTCTCTGAATAAGCAACAAACTGTTTAATTTGTTGACATTAAATCTTCAGTAGTCATCTTGCCTTGGGGCACCTGCTTTTTTTGAATTTGAATGTTTAGGTTGCAGAGATTAAGTCCATGATCTATGATTGTTCCTGCACTTTGCACCACACATCACCTTTAAAATGTCAGTGTTTGCTGGGAGGGTGCAGCCACAAAGTTTTACTTCATAAACAGAAGATAGTGTGGGTGATGAGGTCATGAGATACACACATCTTCAACAGTAAGTGATCACTGCTGTTGCTATTTCTGACTTCATTCCTCCCAAGGACTACTCTACTACTGATGATGAGGGTCTCCAGGTCTTCATAAATTTTTTTTTAACTCACCAGGGTTCATCATGCTGGGAGCATACATGTTTACCATGGTGGCTTGGCACTGAAAGTGGCAATCACAATTTTATGAACCTGTGTTAACTTCTTTTGGGAGGTATACAAACTTATTGACTAGGTCAATTAGATTGTGAACTTATGTCAGTTTCATGGCACTCCTCATCATAACCATTCCACAAAAATGTGTATCCAGGTCCAACTTCAGTAAGCTGGCCTTTATTTGCCAGTTATGTTTCACTCAGGGCTGCTATTTGGATGCAACATCTACTGAGACCTCTCACAAGAACTGTTCATCTTTCACATCTACTGTATTTCATGTTGTCCATAAGTGTGTGCACTCCTATATACCAATGGAGAGTGGAATCATCTTTGCGAAAGTTTTTGTACATTTTTTTGTTTCAAGCATGGGATAGGATCTCCGCCTGTGGCAATAAAAAGGCCATCATTAGGTTGTGTGAAGCAGACAATTTTTAGGGCACCTTTTCTAGTCCCTTCCTCATGGTAGGAGGTGAGCAGTGTGGTCCTTTAAAAAGGGGGCTCAGACACCTAGGGGGCTGCCAAATCCCACTGCTGCTTCAGTCTAGTGAGATGACCCTATGCCCTTGACTGCCTGTGTGCAGAGTTGTGACTACAACTCCCAGTGTATCACTGCCACTTCATCATTTGTCCATCACCACAGGGCTTTGATTAAGGAATAAAATAATAAAATAATGAAGTAGCAAATAGTAAAATGTAAAATGGTATGGGTGATGTCTTCTGACTTGGGCATAAATTGGTTTTAAGCGAGGTAGAGTTTTGCAAAATTGTCAGCCTCACTCTCTCTTCCAGAGTCATGAATCCAGTGGCAAGACAAAAGTCAAGATGACTTGCGATACAGTAGGTAACCCTGGCAAGTTCAACATCTAACCAAGCTCTAAGCATACCACCGTGACTACATCCACATCCACCTATTCTGGAAGCCAGTCTTCACATGCTTGGGGAAGATACCCGTACAGCTCAATGATGGGTTTGAGGTCCTTCGGTTACCCTCAGCCTCGTTTAGCTGTCTGTCTAAATGGCTGTACCACATGTGGCCACTGCAGATGCTACAGCATCTTGGAGCTACAGGTGAGAGCTGGGTGGCAGGTGGACACCAAAGGTGGAAATCAGCCCTGAATAAAGGACTCAAGCAGCTCTCACACCAGAAGTACTACTATTACTTGAACACCTGTATACCCCATTAGAGAAGTGTAAAAGAACATTGAATGGTCTAGCCTATGCTACAAGGATCAAATGAGGTTAAGACATATGAAAGTACTTTCTAAACTACACTGCACTATTTAAAGAAAAGCTATAATACATACAACGTCAGAATTTGCCAATATGCTTATGTTATTGTATCTTTATGAACTCCTATATAAAGCCACTGTTCACATCCTATATGAGCCTTTTCCTGAAACTTTTGTTGTTGTTTAGTCATGTCCAACTCTTTGTAACCTCATTTGGGTTTTCTTGGCAAAGATACTGGACTGGTTTGCCATTTCCTTCTCCAGCTCCTTTTACAGGTCAGGAAACTGAGGCAAACAGGGTTAAGTGACTGTCTGAGGCCACATTTGAACTCAGGAAGATGAGTGTTCCTGACTCTAGGCCCAGCACTCTATTCACTGTGTCACCTAAGCTGCCATCTGCTGAAACTATCTTGTATTTATTTTGAGAGGTAGCCATGATATAATAGATAGAGAAGTGGTTTTGGAGCTACAAAGAATGGGCTTCAGGGCCTAACTTGGACTCAGACTGGTGACCCTGGGCAAGTCAAGTAATCTTTCAGTGTTCCAGGCCCGAGATGTCAAATTCACCAACTGTTACAGCAGCTGCAAAATTCCCCAATGCAGATTAAACCAGATTAAAATGTAATTGGAAAATATTTAATAAAATAAATAAAAAAACAATAAAACACAGATAATATTACATTTAAAAACTAAGTAGACATGTACCAGTAGGGATCCTAATGTACAATTCAGTGGTCCCCTTTTCTGTTTGAGTTTGACACCACTAGTCTACTACAGCATGAAGGGATGAAGGACTTGCTCAGGGTCTCAAGTCAATATGTGTCAGAGGCAGGACTTGAACCTAGTTCATCCTGGCTATGAAACCAGCTCTCTAGCCACCATGCCATGACACTTCTCCTACTGTACTTACAGTACAATAGTACTAGATAATGAAATGACTTGATAAGAATGCTACTACTAAAACCACCCTATATTTTTGCAACTCTTCTGAAACTTATAGGAATTTTTAAAATGTTTCAAGTTCATTTTCCTTGCATCTTTAGAAAAACTTCTGTTTTGTTTATTTTAACAGTATAGTTCTTGTATCTATAAAATGAAGCTTCAAATCTACCAACTTTCCAGCCAGGAAAGTCAGAAAAAAGACAGATAAAAAGACAACGGAAAAAAAGATATCATACAGATGTTATATAGGATAGTAAAATTCTAACTAATGCTTTTCCCCTTGTGGTGTGTCCTTCAAGTCTATATAACCAGAAAACTTTAAGAAACCAAAACTGAAAGAAAACAGAAACTCAAGAAACCAAAACTAATTACAAAAATGATTGATACACGCTGGCATAGCATGTCATTTGCAGTATAAACTGAATCGAAGGGAAGTGAAACATTCCCAGTTTATGTATTTACATGATGCTATACTAAGCATATATGAGTTTCAAGAAGGCAGGGCCATTAAGATAAAAATAAACAGTAACTACAATATAGTAATGATTTAAATTTTTTTTATTTTTTTGGAGGGGGGAAGGCAGGGCAATTGGGGTTAAGTGACTTGCCCAAGGTCACACAGCTAGTAAGTGTGTCAAGTGTCTGAGGCTGGGTTTGAACTCAGGTCCTCCTGACTCTAGGGCCACTGTGCCACCTAGTTGCCCCTCAATATAGTAATGAAGTTAGTTTTTCACAATTTCAGAGAGGAAAAATAGAAGATTTGGAATTTGGGATACTGAAAACTCAAGTTTGCCAATCAGTATTAACAGATACTACTTGGCTTTTCACCACTTTGAATCCATCCTTTAAAGATCCCCTGCATCCCAAGGACTGTGAGATTTCCTGTGAAAACTGACATGATCTTCAAAGCAAGTATTCTTATAGCATCTAGTTAAATAATCCACAAATATTTAACAAGTGCCAAATTGTGCTAAATACTGTAGGGGACATATATACAGACAAGTAATTTTGCTTTAACCAATGTCATTTTGCAATAATGTCATTAATACATTATAACAAAAACTCATATTAACATGAAACCCTGCTGCTCATCTTGAAGCACAAATCAAGGCAATCATCTGAACTAACTCCACCCTGTAACATTGTTTCACCTAATAACACGGTTAGGCAGAGTATGCTCATATATACATGCCACATGAGTGAGACTGGCAATAATTGCTATAGGAAAGCTTCATGGAAAAGGTGGGATTTTTAAATCTGGGTTTTTTAAAATGGGAAAGTTTTTATCAGTTGCTCGTGGGTAGGCCAAGATAACATAATAAAAATGACAATTCTACCTAAATTAATTTACTTATTCAGTGCCATACCCAAAATTATTTCATAGAGCTAAAAAAAACAGTATCAAAATTCATCTGGAAGAACAAAAGGTCCAGAATATCAAGGGAATTAATGAAAAGAAATGTTAGGAAGGTGGCCTAGCCAAACCAGATCTTAAATTGTATTATAAAGCAGCTATCATCAAAACCACTTAGTACTGGCTAACAAATAGAGGGGTAGATCAGTGGAATAGGTTAGGTACACAAGACACAGTAGTTAATGATTATAGCAATCTACTGTTTGATAAACCGAAAGACCCCAGCTTCTGGGATAAGAAGTCACTGTTTGACAAAAACTGCTGGGAAAACTGGAAAACAGTATGGCAGAAACTGGGCATAGACCAATGTCTAACACCATATACCAGAATAAAGTCTAAATGGGTACACAATCTAGGCATAAAGGCTGATACTATAAACAAGTTAGGGGAGCAAGGAATAGTTTCTCTGTGAGATTTATGGAGAATGGAGGAATTCATGACCAAACAAGACATAAAGAACATAATGAAATGCAAAATGGATAATTTCGATTATCTAAACTGAAAAGTTTTTGCCCAAACAAAACCAATGCAACCAAGATTAGGAGGGAAGCAGGAAACTGGAAAAGAATTTTTACAACTAGTGTCTCTGATAAAGACTTTGAAAGTGAATTGAGATGATGGTGCTGGTAGTGTGTGTCAGTATTGTTGTTGCCCTATTAACTTTGTTTTTCCAGAGGCAGAAGCTGCTGGCAGGAGGCCCTGGAGCCTGCTGTTGGGAGGAGCAGGAAGAACTTGGAGTGGAGCAGTCCTCATGAGCTGAGACATGGAGCAGGAGTGGAGAGCTGCCTATGTGTGAATCCAGGTGAGAGTCGGGAGTGGTCGGCTCACAGAGGAAGAGCCATGGGACTTGGAAGTCAACCTTGAGTTAAGATGAAAGAGGACTTTACTTGGACACTTGGTATTGATTAAGGAGATTGTTCTTACTGTGACTTAGGGGCAGAGTGTTGTGCTAGGGAAGATCCTGGCCTGGGACCCTCTGATTTTGGGGATGTAATGATATATGCTGTTATGCTGTGTATTGCGATGTTCTTACTGTGACCTAGGGGTGGACAGTGAGATATTTTCTGCTATCCCTTAAGGATGTGTTATGCTAGAGAAGACCCTAGCCTGGGACCCCCTGATTGTGCAAACAAGTATTTTGGGGAATGCTACTGAATGCAAAGATATATGCTATGTGCCATATGATATACTGAGCATTATTTTATATATATATGCACATATATATACATATATGTGCATATATATATACACACAAGTATATAATGAATGATATGTTTTGCTTAAGGATGTTACTATGAATGTTATGCTTTACTTTATTGAACAATGTTTAGTTCTGAATAGAAAGTTCTTTATACTATGTGATTAGACCCTTAAAATTATTCACAGCAGCAGTCCTCAGGTGTGCTACTGTGATTGGTGCTACAAGAGCCCATACGGGATTGCATGCCGTCTTGGGCAGGGAAGGGGAGAAAATTTAAAACTTATGGAAGTGAATGTTGAAAACTGAAAATAAATAAATATTTTTAAAAAGGAAAAGTTTTGACAGGTAGATATGGGTTGGGGGCACTGTAGGCAGAGGAAACAATACAAAAGGCATGACAACAAGAAAAATACAACACATTTTCATAGGATGGTGAACAGACAAGTTTATCTATGGCCCAAATGTTCCTTTAGGGAAGAAATGGAGAAAAAAATGAAGAAAAGCAAGTTTGGTCAGATTGTAGGAGGACCTGAATTTTGGGATGGAGGAGAGCAATACAACAATTATGAAAGTAACATGATAAAACATGGTTTTAGGAAGATTAGTCTGACAGTAGTGTGCAGGACAAAACTGGAAGGCAGAGAGACAGGTGACATGTAGATCAGTTAGGAAACTACTGCTATAATCCAGCTACTGTGGGGTAATGGTTTGACCTAGGGTTGTATTAGTAGGAATGGGTGATAGATACAAATGGGTTAGATACAAAAGAAGTTGTAAAGGAAGAAGGTGACCAGGACATGATAACTCAATGGTTGTGGAGAAAAGGAAAAAGAGACGAGTAGCTTAATATAGTAGGTAATGTCTTGGACCTATAGACAAGAAGGGCCTGGGTTCAAGTGCTGCCTCCAATATTCACAAGTTGTGTGACCATGGACAGGCAAGTCATTTAACTTCTTAAAATCTCAATTTCCTTATTGGTAAAATACTTCTTCTGATTCTTATTAGCTGTATTAACCATGAACAAAACACTTAACCTTTCTAACTCGTTTCCTCATTTTTTTTGTCCCAGGTGGCTAAACAGTGCTTTGCATGCAAGAGATATTTAAGAAAAGTTACTGTACTGACATTGTAGACACCTCTCTTTGATGTTTCCCCCAGTGTCTAGCCTTAGGAAATCCACATCCAGTAGATTATAAGCTACTTAACAGACAGGGCTATTTCATTTTTGTTTTTATATTTACAGCGCCTAGCACAGTGTCTGATAATATAACATAACAGGTAATAATAACAGTAATTAGGATTTATGTAGCATTTTAAGGTTGGTAAAATACTTTATAAATATCTCATCTTCACAACTCTGGGAGGTAGGTGCTATTATTAACCCCATTTTACAAATGAGGGAACTGAGGCAAACAGTTTAAGTGACTCATCAAGGGTCACATAGATAGTAAGTGTCTGAGGCTGTATTTGAACTCAGGTCTTCCTGCCTCCAGGCCCAGCTATCTACCAACTACACCACCTAGCTGACTCTTAACTATATTATAAAAAAAAAAAAGCTTGTAATTGTTATCTTCTGACTCCTTTTTTCAGGCAAGAACATAGATTCATAACTTTTCCTTATTACATTCTGGGTAACCTATCCTGATTCCAGTCTTCTGTCTATGTATACTACTTTAGAGGGTTCTTCTGGGTCTTTTCTCTGCATATGTTCTATTAGACTCTAAAGTCTACTGCACTTTCCAGTGACAATATTACCAGTTTCTCTTTGGCGATCCTCACACAGATGCTCTCCATTTTACTTCTCTCCCTGTGGTTTCCATATATCTTCACATGGGTATCCTTTGTTATGGTACTCTACCTCTCCTCCTCCTTCCCAAACTCTGCAACGTATCTTGTTTCTTCCGAATAAATCATACCTTTCTAGAGTCAAATTCCAGTAAGAGGTCTCATCCCACCAGGACTCAATGATATTAGGTTATCAGACAATCAAATAAGGTACCTTTAAGTTTTCTTTGATTCTGAAGCTGCCATAAAAAGTTTGGATGAAGAATGAGCCTGACTAGAGGGAGTCAAGGAAATAACTGGAGAACTAAGAATGGACAACAGATTCAGAGAGTTAGGACATGAATAAAAAGGGTATGATAGGAAACTGCTAGTAAGGATAGGTGCTCAATTCTTTTGAGTCTTAGAAGTTATATATTTTCAAAGCTACAAATTACAAGATTTGTAGCATGCTTAGGTCACAAACCATTCTAATAAACAGGAAGAGAGGGTAGTAGTTAGATTTTTTGAATCAGTGAGCTGAAGGACTGGTTCTTGCAACAAAAGGGAGGTGACATGGTATAGTGACGAAAGCCCTGGATCTGGGTTCAAATTCTAGGTGTGCTATTTACAAGTTTTATATGTGACTTGGAGTAAGCTACTTCAGCTTTTGAGGCCTCAGTTTCCTTATATTGAAAATCAGGGTGTTGAAATCTATTTTGATTTGGACAATCCACGATTCTATAGATTGCTTTGTATAATGTTTGCAATTACCAATGTAAAGTTTCCACGGTTAATTCTTTTAGTAAATGTGTATTAAATGCATTACTCACTTTTCCCTTCAAACGTTCCCCTCTTCTAAACTTTCCTATTACTGTTGAAGGCACTACCATCCTCCTAGGCCCCTAGGCTCATGACCTAGGTGTCATCCCTGACTCCTCACTCTCTCTCACCATCCACCTCCCATATCCAATCTGTTCCCAAGGCCAGTCAATTTTACCTTTGTAACATCTCTGGCCTATGCCTCCTTCTCTCCTGTGACACTGCTACTACTGTGTGCCAGCCCTTTTCACCTCATGCTTAGACTACAGCAACAGCCTCCTAGTTGATCTGCCTATCACAAGTCTCTCCCCACTCCAGTTTATCCTCCATTCACCTGTCAAAGTGATTTTCCTAAAGCAGGGCTGTCCAAAATGCCACCTGAGGGCTACATGAGGTCCTAAGTGCCATTTATGCACCCACCTACAAGCATAGAAATTTACATAAATGCTTTAGTAAAGGAAGCCTAACTACCACAGAGAGCTCTCACTAAAATGGCAAATCAAAATATATTGTCCATTTTTTCAATAAAAACTTAAGGTAGGACAGCCCTGTCCTAAAGCAAAGGTCTTACCAAGTCACCCCCTTCCCCCATTCAAAAAACTCCAGTGGCTTCCTAATACCTCCACACTCAAATATAAAATCTTTTGTTTGGCAATCAAAGCCCTTCATAACTCCTCACTCCTCACCTTTCCAGGCTTCTTATATCTTAAGTACTCTATCATACTTCATCAAGTACTCCAAAATCCAGTGACATTCTGGACATTTTCTCTGGCTGTCCCCTATGCCTGCAATGTTCCCTCTCTTCATCTCTGCCTCCTAGCTTCTTTCAAATTCTAGATAAAATTCTATATTCCACAGGAAGCCTTTTCCAGTCTGCCTTAATTCTAGGACCTTCCCTCTGTTAATTATTTCCAGTTTATCCTGTACATAATTATTTGCATGCTGTCTCCCCTATTAGATTGTGCGCTACTAGAGGGTAGGGCCTGCCTTTTATCTTTATTTGTATCCCCAGGCCTTAGCAAAGTGCCTGGCACATAGCAAACGTGTAATGAAAGTTTATTGATTGACTGACTATATCCATGGTTATCTAGAACATAGCATAGTATAAACCTACCATGAAATTAAATAGCTATAAAAGTATGATGAATATAAACTGCTGTGGTTTATTAAATCTTGTAAATTTCCCAATTATTAAACAATTTCCTGTCCTTTCCATTTGTATTTTTAATAACTCTAACAAACTTTAAAGATTATTGTGCTTAGGTGAGAATTCCTGTGTCCATACTTCCCTAAACATTACATAAGAACTTCACTGTAAATTCTACAAGGCTGAGATCATGTTTTATCTAAACTTTTGCAGCTTTCCAGCATGTTAATAAACATTTGTTATATGAATTACCTGCCCAAGAACATTTACTCCAGCCAAGACTTCATATATGCCTTCTCCATCCAACTAGTGCTTTTCAGAGATCGAATCCTGCTTAAGAAAGAAATATACGGAAAAAAACAAAAGAAAGAAAGAAATACAAACATTTCTGGATAGTCTCAGCAACCGAGGTTATTCTGACAACATGACGTCTCTATGCTGTTCGTTTTTTTCTTGCATCTGCCACACTTACAAAAAAGCAAAAAAAGTTAATGCACTCTAAGGACCGCACTTATAGAGCAAACCATGTCTAGAATATTATGTCCAGTATTATGTGTTATAGTACCAAATTTAGGGGTAATAACAAGCTAGAACAAGATAGTAAAGAAACTTGAAACCATGTTAAGTAATGATCAGCAGATGAATTGGGGCTGGTTAGTCTAGAAAAGAAAATATTTAAAAGGGAGATTTTATACATATATACACACACACAAACATATGTCCCTTTAAAATGTATATATATATATACATACATACATATATATGTATGTACATGAATGAAAAATAATCATTTTATCATGTGGAAGACATGGTTTAATTGTCTTTGTATGGCAGATCCAGGATCAATGGGTAGCAAATTTTGGCTTACTAAAATTAAAAATCAAATCTTAAAAATTAGAGCAGCTCAAAAGTCAAATGTACTGCCTAGAGAGGTACTGAATTCCCTGGAATTTAAATAACAACTTGCTGGTGATACAGTAAACTAGATTAATATTTTGTATTCAGGTAGACCAGATGACCTTTGAGGTCCCACCCAACCATGTCATTCTATAATTTTGTTTAATGAACTAGATGTATGCCAAGATGTTATGGTATAACTTTGGCAGAGGAGACCAATAACTTTTACATTTATCTTAGAGTAACTATTAATCTTAGTTTGTAAAAGGATCTCTATGAAGTCCTACAAAGCTCTGGAAGGTCCTTTTTTTTGACACAGACCTTTGATTCCATTGACAAAGGGAACTCAGTGAGGAAAATACCTGGGGGCATTGAGAAAGAATTAAGTGGGTCACATATACAGTATGTGTCAGAGGCAGAACTTGAACCCAAGGCTGGCTCTCTATTACTCCCATGTTCCCTTTCCTAGCAGGTCCCACCCAAGCTGAAAAAGCTTTGGGTAGGGGCCTCCAATGAACTGTATGTCTGTAGTCCAACAATGAACCTACCTAAGTGCAGAAAGTCTTATTATAATAAAGTTGGCTATTATGTGATTCCTTTTTCGTCATAGCAACCAACCCATGAAGACATCTACTATGGTACAGAAAGAGTGTGATATGTATCTACGGAAGAAGTGCCCACAATTGATGAAATAATGGATCCTTTAAGTATTCAAGATAGTGTGATAAGTGCATGAGTGGGAATCTGAGTTTTAAAAAACATTCTTGATGAACACAAGATGAAACAAGAAGCTTAGGGGAAAAAGAATTTCATTACTGTTTATTTTGGCCTCAACAAAAAAGTATTAAGTTGTATTCAGTTCTTCTTAGTTCCACACATCTAAAAGAATAGAAACATTAAAAATGACTGCATTATTTGGGACTTTCTCCATCATGAATGTTTACATTAAGAGATTAATATGATAATTCATTGTCAATGTGGCTCTCATGAAAGTATTAGGACGTGTTCCATTAAAAAAAAACTACACTAAATTTGTACTTTTGCAAATCTTCCTGTCATCTTCAAAGGAATAGTGCAGAAATTACCAAACATATACATGTAGTAAGCATTTAATAATGCTCGTTGACTTGATTCCACTTTAATCATGGTAAGGACATTGTCACTCATTCTGTGGTAAAGCACATAGTAAAACTGCGATGTTTTGAATTTGAGGCTACTGTGAAGAAATATACTTTAGAACATTCCTTCTATCAGAATAAAAGTACACATAACATGTACAAGAAAATCTTATAAATTTGGGGGATAATTTTAATCCTGGTTTATATGGGGAAACGGGGTAAAGGAAAATGAAATTATTATGGATGGAAGAAATAAATGGTGACATAATGAGAGATGATGAAATTTTGGGAAATGCTAACATTCAGCCTCCACTCATATGCAAGATTCCAAAGAAATTCATCTTTGACTTCTAGAGACAAAAACACCCAAACATTTAAAACCATGATAAACTATATGTATTCACGTAGTGATCAACACAAGAGGTATCATACAATACTGTTGGTTTTCCCTCTGTTGATCTTTGTGCAAATGCCCTTTACCATATTTCTCTCCACAAGGTTTCTAGATTTTTTCACAAGTACATTTTCTTAACATACAATAGTACTCTGCATCGCCTTCCAATATGGCTAAAATAACTCAATTTCCCTAAAAAGGTGACCTTATTAGTATTTTGCTATCCTGAGCTGGGTACGTTATACACACATGTAAATATACACATGTATGTGTACATATACATAATATACCTATGTGTATGTGAAACACACACATAGGTGCATATTTTCTTAATACACAATGGCACTTTGCCTTTCTTCTTTACAATATGGCAGAAACTACTCCAATTTCCTTATGAGTATTCTGAAGACTTTATTAGTCCCATCCTCATGTGGGTATTCTTTTAAAACTTCAGATCATAACAAAAGTATGTTTGTATATATACATATATATGTATGTGTATGTATATGTATATGCATTATATATCTATATCTATCTACTTAATACACAATGCTACTCTGCCTCTCCTCTTTCCAATATGGCAGAAATGACTCCAGTGTCCCTTAGAAGGGCGCCTTATGAGTATTCTGAGGATCTCTTTTACTGCCAGCCTGATCTGTGTATTTGTCTGAAATTCAAGAGAATGACCAAAATGTGGTATATATGAATATACATATATGTGTATGTTATCTTAATACACAATGCTACTTTGTCTCTCCTCTTTCTAACATGACAGAAGTAACTACAATTTCCCTTAAAAGGGGGCCTTATGGGTATTCTGAAGACCTCTTCACATATATACCATAAGACCATATAAGACCACACATATATACGTGTAGGTATTTTAGGTTTAAGTGCCTCTTTTACAATTTGCTATTTGGGCAAGTGCTTGTTTATACATTCTAAATAATAACTGGTCTCAGCCACTGCTTGATGTCTTGTATATTTTGTACGAGTGGGTGGCTTTTCTTTGTCATCTATTCACAAAAAGACTTCTGCATGCTCCCTCTACACCCCCAGTTCTCCCCCTTCCCCTCCTCGCCTCTCCCTCTGTATCTGTGTCTCTCCGCTCCCTAGGAAGGAGGTGAAGCCTCAGAGAAGGCATCCAGAACAAATGAAGCCGTGCCCCTTCCACGCGGCCGGTCGCCAGGTGGCGGAGCGCGCAGAGGGTCGGCGCTTCCCGCTTCTCCGCCTCCGACCCCCCACCCCCGCAGCCAGAGCTCGGCCGGAAAAGAAAAGCCCGCCTCCCTCTTCCCTCCTTCTCAGGCCAGAGACCAGGCCCGAGCGCCCAGGGCTCGCGCTTAGCTCCGGCTCCCTCCAATCAGAGGAAACGGAGTCGACATGTCCTGTGGGTCGCTCCTGCATCGTTTCAGGGGGAGGAAGGGGCTATCAGGTCGAGGAAGAGAAGGGACCGGGGTAGCCGGGCGGGTGCCACTCGTCTTCCATAGATAGGAAGGCGCTGGGCGGGCTCCCCTGCAGAACCTCCAGCGGCTCCCGCCCGCGCAGGGGCTCACGCGGGAAGCTCCAAGGCGGGATCACCGCAGCGGTGGCGGGCCCAGAGAAGGGGGCGGGCACTACACGTGGTCCGGTCCCTGGCCTAGCTCGCCCCCCTCGGCAAACACGGAAAGGCCAACCCCCATCTCTAGCCCTCCCGTACGTCCTGCCGACGAAAGCCGGGGTTCTTTTGGGAACCCCGATGATCTTGGAACGTGCACGGAATGGGAAGGAGCAACGGGGAGAGAGCGCACGCGCTCCCAGCGCCAGACCTCCGGGGTGCACTGGGGGATTGGAGGAGAGGTGAAGGCACAGAACGGAGGCGGAAAATGGGAAGATACATACCCAAGTCCGTGGGCCGGGGCAAAAAGCAGTCCGTGACCAGGCACTGCCCTCCTGCCGGCCTCCCTCATTCTCCCGCACGAGGTCCAAGAGCTGAGGCTGTGGATGCGCAGGGCACCGGGGCCAGCTAAGGACAGGCCACCATGCCGGCCTGGGCCAGGGAACCCAACACTGTTTACATTCTGCAGCAGCTCCACGTTGGAGTGCCGTTTTCGCCTCCCATTGGCCAGAGCTCCAGCCCTAGCCCCACCCCCTTCCATGAAGGGGCGGAGCCAGCGCCTGTGCCTGGAGGCCGGGGAAGGAGCGGTAGCCGGCCGCTGCCACCTCCAGCCCTTCCTCTGCTGCCGCCGCCCGCATGGCCCCGGCATCTCACCTCTCGGGTTTGACGGGTGTCACCTTTCCGACCAGCCTATCCGCTTCTTCCCCCACCTCCACGGAGCTTCCTTACAGTTGCCACACCCTCGGGTCAGGCCGCGTCCCAGAGGGCGGAGGGGCGGGAGGAGAGTCCTGGCGGGAGATGCCGGGGCCGGAGAGAAGGGACGAGAAAGGAGTCTCTTCTTCAGCTGCCTTGCTCCCCCCAGAGCCTAGCGTCTGGGCCCGAGGGCCCGCGACCGCCGGCGCCATTCGTCAAGAGGAAAAAGAGCCAGAGAGGCGGGAGCCAGGTGGGGCTCGCGCCGGTTGGGTAGGGGCTCGCGCCGGAGGGCGCTCGCGCGCCGGGCGGGGCTGGCGAGCGGCGCGGGCCGAGGCGGGGGAGGGGAGCAGGCGCTGTCCAGGGGTGTCAGTCTCAGGCGCATGCGTACGGGGCGGTGCTGGCCCCGAGGTATATATAGGGTTGGCGCCGGCGCCAGCTGAGAGCGGATCTGCAGCCGGGCTGATGGTGGAGCAGGTAATGGGGGCTGGGGACCCGGGGACCCCCGCTGGGCGGAGCTCATCCATCCTACATGGTCGGGTTCTTTCCCGCGGGCGGGAGCCTGGACTGGAGGAAGGGTATTCAGGCAGGCTCAGCCCGGACTGGACGGCTGCGTGTCATGACCCTGGGAGTCCCCTCCGCGACCCTGTTGCCGGAGGGCGGGCGGGCAGAGCGGCGTGAGGCATCCAGAGGAGCTGGAGCCAAGGGGGTGTCAGCCCAGAGAGGATAGGGCTCCCTGCCTGCTTTGGGGTCAAGATGGGGTAAGGGGCAGGCAGGGCAGGGTTTGCCCCCTTTGGTCTAGGTTAACTTCTCTTTTGAAAATACCTCATTCTTACTCTCCGTTTCTCTAGCGGGGGCTTGGGAGGGGGAGGTCTGGCTGCCCCCACCCCCTGCCTAAGGGCGGGGAAGGAGGGAAGAGAGGAGGCTGAAGGACATGACCCGAGTCTCAGTTCCCTCCCTCTCTGGCTTCCCCGCCACTGCCGCTCTCCAAATTGGCGCGGAACCGGCTTCCCCAGAGTTTTGGCTCTCCACCCCCACCCCCCATCCTCCACACCCAGCCCTAATGCAGACGGGCCAGGGTCCCAGACGCCCACCACCTGGGGGTCAGGGACTCGGGGAGCTCAGGCTGCTGCCTCTAGGGAGTGGTAGAAAACTAAAGCGTAAAGTCTCCCCTCCTCTCCCCACGCATGGGAGTGGGGGTCGTGCCCAGGGGAGACCTGTTCGGGGAATTTGCTTTGGGCCTCCCTCTGTGGGATGATCATTTGGATTTTGTAAGTCTGCATAGTATGCATCTCAGAGTTCTGGTACTTCATCTGGTGGTGGATGAACAAGCATGCTGCCCACCCCCACCCCCCCAATAAATTAATTTGGAAATTCTAAAATAAACAATGATGGGATAACCAAAATGACTGGCCATCTCCCCAGTTTACTAATTGACTGTTTTATGGAACACACATCTAACCATGTGCTTGACTATTTTTCCCCTTCCTTTTCCAGAAGCTTTGAAGAACCCAAAGAAAAAAATGTCAAGAAGAAGGTAATATTTTGTGTGGTCTGTATCAGAGTGCTTGTTCAACAGCAGATCTTTTTTTTTTATTCTTTCCCTTCTTTTTGTTCCCCATTTGTAGTAGCCGTCTGCAAGCTAAACAACAGCCCCAGACCAGTCAAACAGATTCCCCCCAGGACACTCAATTCCTTCAAGCCAAAAAAAGAAAAATAGCTCAGGTAAGTCGGGAATCTTAGAATCAAAGTTACAAGACCACTTGCTATTATCATTCTGGGACCTCAATTTACTACTGGTTGTTTTTTCTATTCTAGGATGTAAAGAAAAGAAAAGAGGAGACTGTGGCCAAGAGACAGCAATATGAAATTAGGGTAATGCAAGACTGGGTGAAGCATGATGGATTGGTGAAAGCCATTTAAGGCTAGGGGTGGAAGATTTTGAGGGGTATTGCTTCACAATAGGAAAGGTCCATGTGACATTTTTTACCTTGAAGTGCCGCCTAGAGGTTCAGCCTGGAGTCTGGGTGATTTAGGGTATGTGAGCCTGACTATTACAACTGCAGAGTACAGAGTAAGTCAGTCTTCTAGCAGCTGGTTCCTCTTTGTAAATCCCTCCCCCTTGGAGTGGTCTGGCTAGTCCAGGGCCCGCCTAATCCTTTCGGATATACTGCTCTTTGTTCACTTCATGACTGTACCAGTATTCTGCTAACTACAACCTGGGTAGCCTGGCATTTGGGTCCAACATCCAGAACCCCTAGTCTCTTACTAGAACCTTATTACCCATTCTTCTGTACTTTGCTGTGGAGGGGATCCTGGAGCCAAGGCTCTATAGTTTTACCACTACTCCCCCTTGAACACATTCTTTTAGAAAATAGCACTTATTCCTTTTCAGTTATTTTCAGTGTTTAAAGTTTCCCAATAAAATAGTATAAACTGACTCATGAGGTAGGTTTAAGTAAAACCTGAGAATCTTACTTTCAAAAGGCATCCTTATTGGTATGGGGGGGGGCAGGATGTAAATTTTTTTTAAGTCTAGAAATTTGGTGTTCTAAAACAATACATTTTCCATGCTCCCTCCTCCTCTACCTGTTTCATTAATTAGCTCTGTGGTGATTCCATTTTCAACCCTCTTATTTTCTGCTTCAGTTTTTTGCTAGTTGCAAGAATTTGGTCCTTTGACCATATTTTGTTGTCTTGTCACTTAGAAGTAAATAATAAGTAAAGTAATTTTTAAATTAATTTTTAAAGTAACTTACATATCTTCTTAAATGTTTGATTGCTAAAAATTAGACTGTTTGCTATGTATTTACAGTTGTTTTAAGAAAAAGGTGTTTTATTTTATAATCATAAGTTTCATTTCTAAAAATTAGAATCAATAGATCTTTTGTAGTACTGAATAAAATATATCATCAAGCAAACTAAAATTTTTTTTTCTTTAAATGATAGAATTGTTGGCCGTCTGTCTTATCTGGGGGTATCACTCCTTGCATTATTATTGAAACACCACACAAAGAAACTGTCACCAGTGACTTCTCCACATTTACTAATTACAGGTTTAAAAACCTTTTCATAAATCCTTCACCTCTGCCTGACTTAAGGTAAGTTATTTTCAGTAATTTTCTAAAATATATGGAAAACCTAAAATATTGATAATTTAATTTAATTTTGCTGCTGAGTTATTACCATTTTACTGCCGTCCTGAAAGGCCAACCAAAAAATTAAAGGCAAATATTCTTCAATTAAAACAATTACATATACATATTTATAAAACAAATTTATGTTTTTAAAGATTATTATGTTAGTGTCTCCAAGTGGCATAAAAAAAAATAAGACAATGACTTAAAGACTCAGGAACATCTAAATTTCATTTCTGGCTAAGAAAGTAGTTATGTGACCTTGGGCAAGTCACAACCTCTCTCAGGCCTAATTTCCATATCTGTAAAAAAGAGATCATAATACTTATAGAACTTATTTCATAGGATTGTTGTGGGAACCAAATATATGAATGGAAAAAGATTTGCAAACTTTTAAAAGTCTATTATTATTATAATGAATGAATACTGCAAAACCACTTTTAAGACGTTCAAACAACTATCAGTAATCAAAAATCTCTTTCACTGTAAAAACCTCCTAACTGATCTCCCTACCTAGTCTCCCCTTTCCTGCTCTTCATGCTTTGTCTAAATAATAAAATACAAAGACTACCTGGCCTTTTTCCATCTCTAAGTCTGATCTTATTATCATGTCAGTTCACTTTTCAAAAACTTTTAGTGGACTCTTTAGTCAACAGTCATTTATTATCTATGTGCCAAGCGTTGTCCTAAGTTCAGTGGATACAAAGCGAGGGAAAACCACAGTCCCCATCCTCAATACATCTATATTCTAATGGGGGAAACAAACGATTATATATCTGCAAGATACATACAATGTACATTTAGTGTCAATGGAAAATAATCTCAGAGGGAAAGTATTAGCAGCTGGGGACCAGGAAAGGCTTCCTACAGAAGGTGGGATCTGACCTCAGTCTTGCAGGATGCCAGCCAGAGCTGTGGGAAGAATGAAGAGGGAAGCATTCTAGGCACCCAGGTCAGCCAGGGAAACTGCTCAGAGTTGAGAGATGAGTACCATGCGTGAAGAACAGCAAGGCGGCCAAGGTCATTGGATCATAGAGTATGTGGATGCAAATTAAATACAAAAAGAGCAGAAGGAAGGGATCAGGTTGTCAAGGGCTTAGCAAGTCCTACAGAATTTTGTATTTGAGTCTGGAGGTAATAGGGAGCCACTGGAGTTTAAACAGATGGGAGCAGGTAACATGGTGACACAGGAGATTTAGGAAGATCCTTTTGGCAGCTGAGTGAAGGGTGGAATGGAGTGGAAGGAGATTTGAGGCAGGGAACCCAACCATACTACTACTGCAATAGTGCAGGTGGGAGGTAATGAGGCAGGGTAGCAGCAGTGAAGGTAGAAGTAATATTTGGCCACAAATTGGATAGGTGAGGTGAGTGTGAATGACAAGTTGCGAATGACACTAGATATAAGCCTTTATGTAGCTTTTTGGATAAAAGAAAAAAAAAAACTCCTTAGTCTGCATGCTGTCACGCTAGCTCCAGCCTACCTTTCCATCTTTATTTAGATTACTTTCATGTAACTTTCTAAATTGGGCAACTAGCTGATTTGTACAAGATGACCTCCATGAATTTTTTTAATGCTCTCTAATGACTGAAATACATTCTTTCTCTTTCAAACTCCTTTTTCAAAGGCTAAGCTTATGTCTCACCTTTTTAGTGAAGTCTACAACAATGTACCTCCACCCCCATTCCCAGTGTTCTAGCTCTAATTAAGTTTTCTCTGCCAATTTTCCTAAAACCCTTTGTCTGGATCCCTCTTCCTCCTCAGTTTACTAGAACTAATGTACATACATATTTTGTCTCTCCCTAGTAGTCTGCAAATCTTTTAAAGATGCAGTCTATTTATTCATGTAGTCCCAATTCCTAAACTTAGACTTTGTGTAAGCCATCATACTCAATGTTTGAATTTAACTATAAAAGCCATATAGCTTAATTTAATAGAAATTCAATAGAAATGAAGTACATTTTTGCCCAACAAAATTGTATATCATATTCTTTTTCTCTTTCATAGTTGGGGATGTTCTAAGGATGTCTGGTTTAATATGTTAAAGAAGGAAACCAAATATGTTCATGACAAACATTTTGAAATGTTACACTCTGACTTAGAACCACAGATGAGGTCAATACTTCTAGACTGGCTTTTAGAGGTAAGAATTCCCAACTATTTTTGCTTTGTTTCAAAAACTAAAAATAAAATTTCCCATACTCATTCATGTAAATGTCTTAAAGCAGACATTAGGCTATTGGGTTTTTTTTCCAGTTTATCTGCTTCATTCTTTGAGATGTTTACAGATGATGGCATGAAAAAAAACTTGAAACTAGCCCTATGTCAACTACCACGTATGCATAGAGACAGACAATTTAAAAGAACGGGACTAAAGAGTTCAAAAGGAGTCTAGGTTGAAATACTATCTGTGATTCACTTACTCACTTAACTTGGGCTATAGTTATTGCATCTGTGAAATGGGGATAATACTCTACCTACTGTATAAGGGTTCTGTGAGGAAAATGCCTTGTATACCTCAAAGTAGGGCAGCAGGGTGGCCCAGTAGACTGGACTTGGAATCAGAAAGACTTATCTTCTTGGGTTCAAATTTGACCTCAAGACACTTATGAGCTGTGTAATCCCAGGCATGTCATTTAACTCTGCTTGCCTCAGTTCCTCATCTGTAAAATGGGCTGGAGAAGGAAATGGCAAACCACTCCAGTATTCTTGCCAAGAAAATCCCAACTGGGGTCACCGAGAGTTGCACATGACTGTAATGACTCAACAACATACCAACATACCTTAAATTGGAGAAGAAATATGAGCTTTCACTCTGCAGTATTAAGGAGCTTAGTTACAGCTATATCATAAATGGCATTAACCAGCTTGATCACTAAATAGGGTCAACTTTCTTAAGTAAAAATGAAGGAACCAAGGAAGGAGACTGAAGAATTCCCAGATGTAATTTCTGCATGCCTAAACTATGCCAAAGAATCCTAACATATATGTGCATTGGGGGGAAATAAAAAGTGTGAACAATTCCTAAACCACCAGGTTCAGGGTTGTGAGGTTCCTTGAAGGAGTAGGAAGTCCCTGAACAAAAAAGGCAAAACAGCTAAAGTTCTGAATGTTCTAGTAGAGTAGGGCTATGATTTTTTAAAAATTTTTCTGGATTTCATGTAACACTACACTCTAGAAATATACCCTTAACCTTGCCCACTTGCCACCTCTAAAACAAACAAACCAACCCAGACCCTTAAGTCTACCCCTATTAGAGTAAGGACTTTAAACTGGAAAGCCACCTGTACAGTTAGGCAACAGCCAAGTACCACCAGCAGACCCTAAAGTACCAGGAAGAGTGAGAGTCTTTGAACCACACCTCCTACTGCTCAGCAGAGGTGGTGGATTACAGGTGGAAAATGAGGCATACATTTTCAGACATGACCAGCATGCTGATGAGTTTTGGGTATTCCCTAAGAAGAGGTCCACTGGCGATGAAAAAGAGAAGGCATTAACAAAACTTTCTTTAAAAGGATGTAAGAGTTAAAGGAAAGGTACATATAATTGCCTCAGGTGTCCCTTAGAAGCACCAGTATCTCAGAAATACGATCTCACTGATCAGAGAACCACTGATGGTACAGATGCTTCACCTAGCTACTTGTGTCTCATCTCTGCCATCTGAAATCTCCTACAAGGACAGACAACACTCAGGATGTTTACAATCCTTTCTCTAATCAGCAGTAGTTAATGTTGTGTAATAAACTCTGTTGGCAGTCTAAGCATGTGAACTCCTCAGAAGAATGTTTTTAAATGAATAAAATACATATTAAAAAGGAAACTAGTTAAACTGAAATAAGTTTTTTTTCCTATCCAAATTTACAGATCTCTCCAAATCTAGCCACAGACCCAGGTTAAGAACCCATGCTCTAGCATTTGTGAAACTATACGAATATCAGTGGTCCAAAAGGGCTAACTATATTATCCCCTTTGATATGACCGGTCTCCTTCCTTTTCCAGTCATACAGTTGTGATAACTTTGGAGAGGAACTGACCAAAGTATTCCTAACTTTTTAGCAACTGTATGGAAGTAAAACTTGACATAAAATAGTTTTGGAAATTGGCACCTCTGCTTAGTTTGGGGAGAAGAAATCCACCCATTCTAGCAGTAACTAGCAACTTTTAAAATTTACCTTAGGCAAATTTTTAAAAATCCAGCTTTAAAAATAAAAATGCTTTAACATCTAGTATGTCTAGAATTTACTTTTCATTTTGTAGAAAGCTAAAGAATAATTTAAATGTTTTAATTCCTCTTTAGGTATGTGAAGTATACACACTTCACAGGGAAACGTTTTATCTTGCTCAAGATTTTTTTGATAGATTCATGTTGACACAAAAGGATATAAACAAAAATATGCTTCAACTTATTGGTATTACCTCATTATTCATTGCTTCAAAACTTGAGGTAAGTGATGATTTCTGAAATACATTTTTAATAGAAGATATAGCTAATGCTTTTCACTTAAACTTTTAATAAGTGTACTTAATTAGAATATTAAATGTTTTTATACTGTATAGCATCTTTGTTTTGGAAGTTCCATAGTGATTTTGCATCAATACATTTGTTTCCATAATGCCATCAAAGAAATAGAAGTTCAGATACTACATGCTGTCCCTGTTTCAGAAATGGCACTGCATATATCACTGAAGGTAGAAGATGTCTTGATGGTCGAAGTCCATCATTACTAAATTGTGCCCAACGTATAAGATTTTATGTTTTTCAAACTATTCATCCGTTACTGTAGAATTTTTGACCGTACCACCCTGCCTATCCTTTCTCCGAAACTTGTTTTTCCAAAAACTATGGTATATGTCCAACTGTAACTGGCTTTCCCTTCTAATTCCAAGAGTAGTGACTTCCTCTCAAGATTACCTCTCTACATTTCCCTCATTTTTGTCTTGGTAGCCAATTCCTTCTTATTGTCAGGATGAGATCCAGAATGACACTTCCTTTGTTGTTCAAAAGGTGTAGGGAAGGATTATCTCAAAGGCTAATCAAGAATTCTGAGCAGTTCTGCTTTTACTAGGAACTCCAGCAGATGTTTAGATCTCTAGCTCACCATATTACCCTTGTTTTACATCTGCGTGTAATTATAAGGTCATAAGTTAGTACTGCCCCCCTGCCTGGATACTGTTTCATGGTTAATAGTATTACCATCCCCTGGTTAGGATAACATGTTGTTACGTGGTTTATGTCTTACCTGCAATACAATCCTATCATAGGAAATTGTGCCATGCTTATCTTCCTAAATTACACTTCTGCTCATGTCACCCCATTACTTTTGGGATCAGGACCAAATGCTTCTATCTGAATTTAAGTTCCTAAGTGATTTTAGCCCCAACCTCTTACCCTGGTACTTTCCCTTTACAGCTTATAAGTATGTATCTTACAGTAGTAAAGTATGCTAGACCCCAGATGCATTCACAACATGTCATTTGCTCATGCTATTCATTCCTTGTCACCAAAGCATAGGTTTATTAAAACCCTTTATTTTAACCAAAGTCTCTTACCAGCCTACTTGTTCCTCCCCCAAATTCCAAATTTTTAATTCCAAGATCATTCCTCAGTCAGACATAGTTACTCACATCTAAACTCTCATACCATTCATTTGTATCTCTGACTACACTTTCACATTCTATCTTGCATTCTATTTATTCATCTTGATGTCTCTCCATCCACTTCACCAGACACTCTGTAGGCCTTTAATAAATGTGAATATTTGTAATAACTTTCTGTGAAGTTGTAGGATAATATAGGATACTATATCTCAAGGATAATATATCTCAGTGCAGCGCTGACTTGAGTAATACTTTTATGTTCTCTCACTGTGAGATCTTATTTAAAATACAAAATTTCATCTTTAAAGGAAATCTATGCTCCTAAACTACAAGAATTTGCTTATGTCACTGATGGTGCTTGCAGTGAAGATGATATCCTAGGGATGGAACTCATTATATTAAAGGTAATTAAGACACATTTTCATTATGTCTAAGGGGACAATGCTAAGTGCACTGTCAATCAGTCCATCATATGATTATAATAGGCTGGTTTATTTAATCTAGCTCTAGTTGGTAATGGCTTTCTTTCATTTTGGAAATCACATAGAACTTACCTGTGTTTAGACTGTAAACCCCAAGAAACCAAGAACTACATTTATCTCAGCTCTGTTATCTCCCCTAATGCCCTGCATAGTACAAAATAAGCAGTGTATGCCAGATATATGAATGAGTAGTCAGTGACCACATAATGGCTGATTCAAAACTGTCATTAAGAACATTTTAAATGTGAGCAAGCCAGATTAGAGACAGTCAAGAAAAACTGGAGAAATGAGAATGAGTAAAATGATCAAAGAGCTTCAGTGTAAATGACAGTGGCTAGTAGCTAACAGGATTAGGGAATGATTGTTTTTGGCTGTTTAAATTCTGACTTTCCAGAACCAGAGATTATGATAAATATTTTAGAGCATCCACAGATCAACACATTTCAGGAAATAGGAAGTCAGGCTAATGTCAAGAAGTGAGCTGAACTAGATGCGATTCTTAAAATACGTTAGAGGCAGTACAGTATTGTAGAAAGAACCAAGAGTAAGGAAACATGGGTAAGATGAGGTAGTTTCCTCATCTTAAAATGAGAGATGGACTAGATGATATATAAAGGCCTTCTAAAAGACCCAATAATATGAATTTATCCTTGTTTTAATATAGAACTTAAAACTTTCGTTAACAGGCTTTAAAGTGGGAGCTCTGTCCAGTAACAGTTATTGCCTGGCTGAATGTCTTTCTCCAAGTCGATGCTCTAAAAGATGTTCCTAAAGTACTCCTACCTCAGTATTCCCAGGAAAAGTTTGTTCAAATAGCCCAGGTATGACAGTTTTTAATGGATTTATATTAGCATTACTTTTTTCATGTTGAACACAACCTGGTATAAATGGCTATAAAGCATATTGAATAGAATCTAACAAAAAAATCCCTTTCCTGTTTCCCCTACTTGTGTTTCCAAGAAACTCCAGAAATTATTGTGCTCAAACCAAACAAAACTGCTCATAAACTTCCATGAACATACGTCCTGTCCCCGCCCCCGCCCCCCCCCAAAGAACCAGATTAGAGTGCTTTATTATAAATATCTTTTTGGAGTGAAAGAGGGGAAAAAAATTAAAGTGAGCTAAAAGAGACTGAGTACTAATTTTTATTATTTTCTGTAGAAATTTAACCTTAACTTATAAATAATTTTATATGGCACTTCAACATCCCATAAAAGACCTGTAACTTTTGGTTGTGTGTGATGGCTTATACCCTACTCTTCTATATCTATACTATTTCACTAGTTATGATGGGTGAAAAGTTACCTAGAGACTAATGTTCTGGTGATGAACTTCTCCAAACACAGCTAACCTGGTCCAGAAATATTCTGCCACCACATTTGTCCTTCTGTAGTCTTTCCAGATTGATAGGCCTTCCAAGAGTTTGCAACTGTGCTGGCCAGATTTGAGAACCCAGGCTAAAGTCTGATATTAGAATCATGAAATTGAATTCTTAAGTGTTAAAATAAAATCTACTTTAAAAATATGAAATAAAATCTTGTGTATACCAATGACAAATACCAAATTCTAGTGCTTTGACAGGAGTGGAAGAGCAGGAAGTAGGACATTTCTGTTACCACTTTTGCCCCTAACATACTGTTTCAACCTTCATAAAGGCACATAATCCTCAGTTCCCAAGCTGATTATAATTAACTGTTTCTCCTTGGACAGCTCCTGGATCTGTGTATTCTCTCCATTGATTCATTAGAATTCCAGTACAGGATATTGGCTGCAGCTGCTTTATGCCATTTTACCTCCACTGAAGTTGTGAAGAAAGCTTCAGGTAAGATATTCTCCCACTTGACTTGTTGTACATATAATACACTAACTCATGTTACTAAATCTTAAAAATTTAACCTAAAGTCTAATTGTTGAGAAACTACTTTCACTTTTGATTTGAGTGAAATTTTCTAATCTGACCATGAAATCATAAATTTGGAGCTTCAATGTCCTTAGAAAGACTTGTAGTTACTCTTTCATTTTATAGATGAGGAAACTGAGGCCTAGGAAACATAAAGTGACTTGTTTATGGTCACACAAAATAGTAAGGCCTAAATAGGGATTTAGGACTAACTCTAAATTCTGTGTGCTCTCCCACTGGATGCTATTTCTTTTATTTTCATATAAAAATCCACATATGAAAGAAAGTTTAAGCTCAAATGGAAATTTAAATAAGCAGTCACTGTTTTATCCTAACAGTTTTGTCTGCTGCAATACTCTGTAGTTTTGTTATGAGATGGATAAGAATTTATATTCTGAGAAACAGCACAGATATGAAAGTTTATTTGTATATTATGCTGAAAACTTGTCCTGCACTTTTAAAACTAGCCAGTTGTCTTAAGATGGTTTTAATCCTAATTAGACTAAGTCATTGACATGTCTTAGTCATGATTCCAAGGCATAAAAAGCAGAAATATAAAATTTGTACTTTACAATCAGTTGCCATTACTAAAATCTAAAAAGTGATCAAGTAAACTGCCTCTAATGTCGCTAACCATCCAATTCATATTTAGATACTGGCCTAATACCACAGGCAAGATGAATAAACAGCATCTTTTTCTTTCCAAATCTTAATACAGTGAGATACAGAGAGGTACAGAAATTAAACTTGGGGATCAAATAATGAGAGAGAGAAGGGGAGGAAAGTTTGTACATCTTAAGTTCCAGAAGATGGGGCAAAGAATCACATACACATACACATATACGTGTGTATATTTTATAGGAAAAAATGTTGATCTGAACTGTGAACTATACATTTTCCTTTTGATCCAAAGGTTTGGACTGGGACAACATTTCAGAATGTGTAGAATGGATGGTACCTTTTGCCAGAGTAGTGAAGGGTGGTCCTCCGGTGAAACTGAAGGTTTTTAAGAAGATTTCTGTAGAAGACAGACACAATATCCAGACACACACAAATTACTTGGCTATGCTGGTATGACTTTGTTTTCTTTGGGGTTTGAAAAGATAATCTGAAATTTAAATCGTTTTGGATAATTAGCTAAAGAACATCATTCACTTAATTTTTATCTTAGCATATCACAGAAAACACAAATTGATACTGCTAGACCAAACTTAAATTTAACATGGCTAGGAAAATAGGAAATTGAGCTAATTCTCATCCAGAACATCGAATCAGTGTACCACATTACTAATATTGTCATTATTTCAAGATGAATATAATGATATACTCAAGTTAACCTGCTTCCTATCCAGAAGGTACCTCAGGATTTTAGTTACCTGTCATTATGCAATTAATTAGAAAACCTGGAAAGGACAATTATGATTATAAGGAATACTTAATACATTCGTGCAAATTTTAACAGGGAGCTGAACATAAAAGCCACAGAATTGTTGGGCTTTGGAAACGTGACCAAACAGAATTATAGTTGGCCAGTGCTTGAAAGAGAAAATTTGAGAGGATAAATTTGACAATTCTGTTGCTAAAGTGGTTTGTATTGACAGTTCATATTTCTGTCTCTACACAGGAAGAAGTCAATTATGTGTCAGCTTTCACAAAAGTGGGACAATTGTCACCAGTGTGCAATGGAGGCATCATGACACCACCGAAGAGCACAGAAAAATCCCCAGGAAAACACTAAAGACAAAGTTAACTGACAACATGCTGAGTGGATTTGTTCTAACTTGGCAGTAGAATATCATATTCCTTTTGGAGTACTAAAAAAGCTAAAACACAACTTTAGTAATAGCCTTAACCAATTCAGAATTACACTGCCATGAACGAGTTAAAAGTCTGCCTATTTATAACTGGGATAACCATTGTTCAAATTTTAGCTATCAAAAAAAAAAAATAGCGGACCTAGTTTAGTAACATTAGTATTTCATTCCCAGGGTGAGTACAGATCCAGGAACTATGTAGTCAGATATAATTTTTACCATAGCTACATTTTTGGGGCTCGTGCAACAAAGTTCATTCTGATAAATTAGGAATGTTACTATTTGAGATATTTTGGACTAGATGAGTGCTACTTTAAATTGTACTCTGGAAGTTCAAGAACTCATTTGATTGGTGCTATTCAGTTAATTCTTGAAAAAAAATTCTTGACTCTGTTTACAAAGGTTTAAGTTATACAGTAAGATGATGAATTTTCATTACAGCTGCCATAGCATTCTGCTCCAAAATACATGAATTTTTGTGAATTTCAGGAAGATCAATATAATCTTTGGGTAAAACCAAAGAAGATAAAACAAGAAAAAGGTTGGCTTTTCTGAACTCCGGATTTAGCAAATAGCTGTGCACATCTTAATCAGAGCTTTGTTTAATATACAGGTTGCTTTATACAAAACCTTTGTATATTATCACAATGATTTTAGTAGGGAAAATTTTTATATGAAAAATAGCTTTATGAAATATCAAAGAAAATATGCCTGTTAAGGTACGTTTTTAAAAAGTTGTAGAGACTAAAGTCATTTATGTTCAGAAAACTTAGGGTTCCCCTCAAAGAATACATTATGAACAAAAGGACAATGTGGGAAGAGACATGATTTAAAGTAGAAATGGCTAAAGCAAAAGAAAGATATATATACAGTGGCTTCTAGAAAACTATTACTGAAAAATAATCTAAGAACTCAAAGCAGGGCACTCAAGAACTTGGTATGTAAAGAAAAGCTTCTATGTAAATATCTTAACTCAGCAGCTAAGTGACTGGACTTCATCAGAAAAAAAAAATGTTACACTAGATTATTTCTGCTACCTGACCTGTGAAATCTTTTCTTCTTTTGAAGAAACTGCACTAGGATAGTTCTTTTTCCCCCTAAAATGTTTCAGTGCATTGTGTGAGGAAAACACCACCACTTATTTGTACATATATTGTATAAATGTAATATTTTAATATTGTTTATTTTAAACTTTGTTTAAAAAATAAAGTTAATCGTACTTTTTGAATGAGAACATCTTTAAAAGTATAGTTTTGCCATTGCTTGGAGAAATTTCTTCTTTCTTCTCTGAGCTGCAAGCTGTAATACTTCTTCAGGATTACTCATATTCAGTTCTGTCTGTCCAATGGCTTTTATCTTTCAAAAGAGGATAGGTTTGAAAATTACTATATATTTTAAAATAGTGCTACACTGACAATTCACATAGCAAACTTCTGACTGTAAAAAGAAAACCAGTCAACTTTATCTAATAGATCTGTATATAAAATACTATAGTGAGATATTAAAACAATTATCCAATTTAATCTGTATGATAACATAATGGACTTTAGTTCCCACCTCAGATCATTTATCTCCTTTTTGTCCCCAAAATAAACTTGGCAACATAATGGAGTGGAAGGGAAGATTTTTTTCCATTTGTTTTTACTGAGCACTTAATCCCTGTTCTTGAGAATGTAATATACTTATTTTTACTATTATGTAACTGAGTCTCTAACCAAAAACTGCATGTAATCTTTTATTAACTTTTAAAATCCTAAAAAGTAGTAGGCCTATAGTATTCTTGGGTCAAATCTAATTAGCATAGGGTTTTAGTGGTCCTTATTCACACTTCAGGGTGAGAAAGTTTCCCCAAAATAAAATAGGAAATTAACCTGTCCTTAAGTCTACACATTTATTTAGCCCATATTATGTGCATGGTGCTAAGTGCTTGGGATACAAAGAAACTAAAGAATCTAATTCAACAAATATGTAAACAAGCTATATACAGGATAAGTAAGGATAATTAATAAAGGGAGGCACTAGAATAAGAGACTGAAAAAGGCTTCCTGTAAAAGATGAGATTTTAGCTGGGACTAAAAGCCAGGAGGCAAAGAAGAGAAGGGAGAGGTTTTCGGGTATAGAAGAGACAAAGAAAATGCCTGGAGCAGGGATGGAGTGTCTGGTTTACTGAGTAAGAGAAAGAGACACAGTGGGACCTGAGGGAAAATCATTTTGTTAACTGCATAGGGGATGGCCTGGAATGGGCAGAGACCCACCAGGAGGCTACTGCAACAGTCCATGCATGAAGTAACGAAGGCCTGCACTAGAGTGGTGACAATGTCAGGGGAGAGAAGGGAGCATAAGTGTGGATATGGGGGGGGGGGTGAGAGAATGAGGAAGTCAAGATGACTCAGGTTTTGAGCCTGAAGGACTGGGTGTAGCCTTCTACAGAAAAAGGGAAGGTAGGAGGGGAGGGTTTAGGGAAAAATAATGAGTTCGGTTTTGGACCTAATGAGTTTAAAATGCCTATGGGACACCCAGTTAGACTTCTAAAAAGGCAGTGGGAGATACAAGATGGGGGAGTGGGGGGGGGGGTGTCAGCAGACAGCAAAGGTAGATTTGACAATCAGCAGTATAGAGATGGTAATTAAATATGGTTAGAGGGCATTAAGTGGATAAGGATTCAGCAAAGGAGATTGAGAAAGTGTAGCCTAAAAAGAGAGAACGAGTAGAGAGTGGTGTCATGAAAACCTAAGAGAGGAGAGGGTATCAAGGAAGGTATGGCCAACAGTGTCAAAGGCTAAAGGGAAGTCAAGGTGAAAAAGGACTGAGAAAAGGCCACTGGATTTGGCAACTAAGAAGTTACTGATAACTTTGGAAAATGCAGTTTCGTAGGAATGATAAAGTTGGAAGCTGGATTATAAGGAATTACAAAGAGTGAGAAGAAGAAAAGTGGAGGAACCAGTTGTAGACAGCTTTTTTGAAGAGTTTACCTATGAAGGGCAGAAGAGATATAAGATAAGAGGTGGTGGGAATAGAAGGATCAAGCAAGTTTTCAGGATGAGAGAGATGTGAACATGTTTGTAGGCAGCAGATAATGACCCAGTAAACCAGGAAAGACTGAAAGTAACTGACAGAGTGGAGATAATGGGGCAATCTGGAGGAAACGGGATAGAATGGGATCATTTCAACAAGTAGAAGGTTAGCCTAGGTAAGGAATAAGGCCACATCATGTGAGGCAGAGGTGAAAGAGGAGACAGTGGCAGAAGGTATCTGAGTGACAGGAGATAAGGAAAAGGGAAGAAGATGGAGCTCATGGTAAATGACCTCAATATTTTCTCTGTAAAATATGAAGCAAGGATCTCTGCTGAGAGGGGAGGGGGAAGGGAAGTTTGGGAAGGGATAAAAGAATTGGAAGAATTGCAGTGGAGAGTGGGACAGTGAGTTGGTAAGGGAGGTATAGAACTGCCCAGGCAGCAGTGAGGGCTCAGTTAAGATTGTATCATAAATCTGTAGTGGATCCAGTTAGAATGGTTGCATGACTGTCTCCACCTTCGTTCAGCAGCATGCATGTAGGAACAAAGGTAGCCATTGGTGGGAATGATCCAAGATTGACAGCTGGCAGGGCATAATCACCACTATAAGGGGGTTAGTGATTCAGGAGAGAATGGTGTGGAGTAAACTGGTTCACCAAGGGGTAAAGATGGGGAAGAGGACGATGTCACTAGTACAGAGAAAAATGACCAGGGAGAGAACTGAGGAATCAAGGAACTGGACGTTACAGTATTACGGAAGAAGAATAGGGTTTGGTAAGGGAAGGCTGAGACAGAGGTGAAAAGCCAATGGGTTATACTTGGGTAAGTGAATTTCAGAACATTTGTGAGTTATGACCATCTCTGTGTGTGGCTGAGGTAGGGTAGAGGAGTAGCTCATGGGAAGTGAGTAGGTTGAAAAACTGAGAGGTTATGGTGTTTGAGGGAGAATAAGAATGTATGTTGAGGTCCCCTAGTATGAAAGTAGGAAAGGAGAGAAAAATTATTAGAGGAATTTGTGTTCCTTTTCTATAGCTATATACTTGTGTTTTCTCTTAGACAGAAGTGCCAGAAACAGCAAAAGATAGAAAGAATAACATTGCTAACTGCCTGATAGCATTTTAAAAGTGGATGTTAAAAATTTAGTTACCATTCTAAATTCATTAGACAGTGATGGATTAAATAATTAAATCTAATAAAACCCCACTAAAATAAGGAGAAACTGACAGATAAGATACTTTAAAGGCACCATGGCCTTTTCTGTGACTTGCTCCTGATGCAGATCTTTCTTTGAGTTTCTTATCCATAAGTCTCAAAGGCCCACTGATCCCTAGAGATTTCTTATGGTCCTTTAAAAAAAAAATTATCTCTGGGCTACTGATGTAGCACCTTAGCTTGTTATTGTCTCTTATTGCTAGTAGTCAATGTCTGAGCCTGGATTCAATCTCAGGTTTTCTTGACCCCAGACCCATGCTATCCACTGAGCCACTGGCTGTAAGTGGGTGACTGGAAGTGGGCTGCTATGTATCTCAATGAGGTGAATTATGCACTAAACTTTTCTAAGAAAGGGCACCTAGGTAGTGCAGTAGATAGAATGCCAGGCCTGATGTCGGGAAGACCAAGTTCTAATCTGGGTCTCAAAAACTTACTAGCTGTGTGAGCTTGAGCAAATCACTTAATCCTGTTTGCCTCAGTTTCCTCATCTGTAAAATAAGCTGGAAAACAAAATGGCAAACCACTCTAGTATCTTTGCCAAGGAAACCTCAAATGGGGTCACAGAAAATTGGATATAATAGTAACAACTGAACAACAAATTTCTAAGAAATGATGATAGTAATGGCATGTGCCACACTGCGGAACTGACAACTTTTGAAAACACATCAGGTTGGAGCTGCTGTAATCTGGTATTTATCTCATCTCTGCACTCATAAAATTACCACCGTAGTTCAGACTCTCACTGACTATAATCTGGATTATTCCAAAACCCCTCTAACAGGTCTTTCTACTTTATCACCACTCCAGCCTATCCTGTGCACTGCGGGCAAAGTAATGTTTCCTTAAGCAGAAATAGGACTACTGGCCTCCCTTATTCTGTCAACTCCAGTGGGTTCTTAATTGCCTCTAGGATAAGACAAACTTCTCTGCTTAACTTTTAAAACCCCACACTAACTTGCCCTAAGTTATTTTATTTGTCAGACTCTAGTCTCCTGGCTCTATGCCACACACCTGTACCTAGAAGTCATTCTGTCTTACTTCCATCTAACAGAGTTCCTCTCTTCCTTTATGGTGCAGCTCAAACTCCATGTTCTACCATGAGGCCTATCCTGATCTCCCTAAATTCTAGTGTCTTCACCATCAACTTAAGTATTTGCATTTACTCTTTTTATATTTATGTTGTACAGATTTATATAGTACTTACCTTCCCCATCAGAAAGCTTCCTTAGCGGAGCAAGGAAGAAATTACTTTTTCAGTAAGGGAAAGAGTTCATGACCAAACAAGGGATAGAGAAGATCATAAAAGATGAAAGTGACAATTATAATTATATAATTTATTAAGCATCTACAATGGGGCCAGAAACTACGCCAAGCACTGGGGATACAAGGAAAGCTCTTCCCCTCCCCAATGAAGTTCCCTCTAAGCACATCAGACAACATGCAAACAACTAAGCTGAAATTAAATATAGATAGGATAAACTAGGGTAGTCACTGAAGAAAGGCACACAGATGAAGGAGGGCTGTAGAAGGGAGGATTTTAGCTGAAACTTGGGAGGAAACTAGAGAATCTAAGAGGGAGAACAATTTAGAATAGGAGACAGTCAGTAAAGATATCAATAGTTGGGAAATGGGATGTTGAGCGAAAGAAATAGTCAGGAGGCCAGTATCTCTGGATCTCAGAGTATGTAGAGAGTAGTAAGGTGTAAGACGACTGGAAAAGCTGGAAGGGGTCAGATCACGAAAGGCTTTTAAAAACCAGATGATTTTATATTTGATCCTAGAGGTAATAGGGAGCCAATGGAATTTACTGAATGTGCGTGTGTATGTGTGATTTTTAGACTTGTGTTTTATTTTTGTTTTTGAACATCTGTTTTTAAAACTTTTGAGTTCCAAATTCTCTCCCCTCTTCCCTTCCCACCCACCTTCCCTAAGAAGTCAAGCCAATTCAACATAGGTCACATGCGTATCATTATGTACAACCCTTCCACAATACTCATGTTGTGAAAAACTATATTTTGCTCCTTCCTAACCTATCCCCCTTTATTGAATTTTCTCTCTTGGCCCTGTCCCCTTTCGAAAGTGTTTGTTTTTGATTACCTCCCACCCCCATCTGCCCTCCCTTCTATCATCCCCCTTTTTTTTATCTTCTTCCTCCTTTTATCCTGTGGGGTAAGATACCCAAATGAGTATGTATGGTATTCCCTCCTCAGGTCAAATTTGATGAGAGCAAGATTCATGCATTCCCCCTCACCTGCCTTCTCTTCTCTTCCAACAGAACCACTTTTTCTTGCCACTTTTATGCGAGATAATTTACCCCATTCTATCTCTCCCTATCTCCCTCTCTCAATGTATTCCTCTCTCATCCCTTAATTTGATTTTATTTCTTTTAGATATCTTCCCTTCATCTTCAACTCACCCTGTGCCTGCTCTCTGTCTCTCTCTATATATATATGTACACATACATATATACATACATACACACTCACATATACATATATATACATATATATGCATATTCCCTTCAGCTACCCTAATACTGAGGTCTCATGAATCATACACATCATCTTTCCATGTAGGAGTGTAAACAAAACAGTTCAACTTTAGTAAGTCCCTTGCAATTTCTTTTTCTTGTTCTTTTCCTTGATTACCTTTTCATGCTTCCCTTGATTCTTGTGTTTGAAAGTCAAATTTTCCATTCAGCTCTGGTCTTTTCACTGAGAAAGCTTGAAAGTCCTCTATTTTATTAAAAATCCATATTTTGCCTTGGAGCATGATACTCAGTTTTGCTGGGTAGGTGATTCTTGGCTTTAATCCTAGCTCCATTGACCTCCAGAATATCGTATTCCAAGCCCTTCGATCTCTTAATGTAGAAGCTGCTAGATCTTGGGTTATTCTGATTGTGTTTCCACAATACTCCAATTGGTTCTTCCTGGCTGCTTGCAGTATTTTCTCCTTGATCTGGGAAGCTCTGGAATTTGGCCACAATATTCCTAGGAGATTTCTTTTGGGGATCTTTTTCAGGAGGCGATCGGTGGATTCTTTCAATTTCTATTTTGCCCTGTGGCTCTAGAATATCAGGGCAGTTCTCCTTGATAATTTCTTGAAAGAGGATATCTAGGCTCTTTTTTTGATCATGGCTTTCAGGTAGTCCAATAATTTTTAAATTCTCTCTTCTGGATCTATTTTCCAGGTCAGTAGTTTTTCCAATGAGATATTTCACATTGTCTTCCACTTTTTCATTCCTTTGGTTCTGTTTTATAATATCTTGATT
The DNA here is from genome assembly GCF_011100635.1 of Trichosurus vulpecula. Classification (NCBI taxonomy): domain Eukaryota; kingdom Metazoa; phylum Chordata; class Mammalia; order Diprotodontia; family Phalangeridae; genus Trichosurus; species Trichosurus vulpecula. Next base: position 153,089,852 of record NC_050573.1, read on the forward strand.
TCTCATCAAGTCGCTAGTTTCCACTTGCTCCAATCTAATTTTTAAGGTAGTATTTTCTTCAGCAGTCTTTTCGACCTCCTTTTCCATTTGGCTAATTCTGCCTTTCAAGCCATTCTTTTCCTCATTGGCTTTTTGGAGCTCTTTTGCCATTTGAGTTAGTCTATTTTTTAAAGTGCTGTTTTCTTCAGTATATTTTTCAATATTTTTGGGGGGCTCCTTGAGCAAGTCATTGACTTGTTTTTCATAGTTTTCTCACATCCTTCTCATTTCTCTTCCCAATTTTTCCTCTACATCTCTAACTTGCTTTTCCAAATCCTTTTTGAGCTCTTCCATGGCCTGAGACCAGTTCATGTTTTTCTTGGAGGCTTTTGTTGTAGGCTCTTTGACTTTGTTGACTTCTTCTGGCTGTATGTTTTGGCCATCTTTGTCACCAAAGAAAGATTCCAGAGTCTGAAACTGAATCTGGGTGCATTTTCGCTGCCTGGCCATATTCCCAGCCAACTAACTTGACCCCTGAGTTTTTCAGCACCGTATGACTGCTTATGGAGTTAAGAGAACTATGTTCCAAGCCTGGGGGGATGTGCCAGCTCTGCCATACCAGCACTGCTCCTTCCCCAAGAACCCCCAACCCGGACTGGACTTAGATCTTCAGCAGGCTCTTCACTCCTGCTCGGATCCGCCACTTAATTCCTCCCACCAGGTGGGCTTGGGGCCGGAAGCAACTGCAGCTGTAGTTCTGTAGCTGCCCCACCTCCTCTGCCCCCGGGGTGGTGGCTGAACCCTGAACTCCTTTTTAAACTCTGTCCCCAGCAGCTTTGCCCACTAACCTTCTCTGTTGTCTTTGGTGTTGGTGGGTTGAGAAGTCTGGTAACTGCTGCAGCTCACGGATTCCGGGCGCTAGGGCCTGCTCCACCCGGCTCCTGGTCTGGTTGGTCTGCGCCGCCCACACTGGGCTCTGCTCCGCTCCACTCCCAGCTCTGTGTGGGATAGACCTCACCCAGAGACCATCCAGGCTGTCCTGGGCTGGAGCCCTGCTTCCCTCTGCTATTTTGTGGGTTCTGCAGTTCTAGAATTGGTTCAGAGCCATTTTTTATAGGTTTTTGGAGGGGCTTGGCGGGAAGATCACGCTAGTCCCTGCTTTCCAGACACCATATTGGCTCCGCCCCTGAGAGATAATTTCTGGGTAATTTAATCATTTTTCTTCGTAGATATTTTTTAAGAGTTGCAACATCTAGGTTCAGCCCAGGAGCTCAGAACAAGGGCTGGCCCAGAGTCACGTGCCACCACTGCTGCGGCGAAGAGCTCCCTAGACTTGTGTTTTAAAGAAGATAAAATTGAGTGGATAAAAAACAGGAGTGGGGGAAGACTTTGGGCAGGAAGGCCAACCAGTAGATCACTGAAATAATCCTGGCATGAGGTGATGAGGGCCTGGCACCAGAAATGCGGCTGTGTCAGAGGCATACATGACAAATATTACAAAATAGAATAGGACTTGACAATGGATTAGATATTGGTGGTGGGGAGGTGCTGAATGAGGAATTGAGGATAACACCTAGGTTGTGAGTCTGGGTGACTGAGAAGATAGTGGTACCATCAACACCAAGAGAAGTTGGGAAGAAAAAAAGAGTTTAGGGAAAAGATGAGTTCTGTTTTGAACATGCTGAGTTTAAGGTGTCTATAGGACATCTAGTTTAAGATGCTTAATAAGTAGCTGGAAGTCAGGAGAGAGGTTAGGGTGGAAGAAGTAGATCTGAAAATCATCAGTAGAAAGATAATAACCAGATCCATGGGAAATGATGAAATCACCAAGGGAAAGAGTATCAAGGAAGAAGAGGACCCAGGATAGAGGCTTGGGGGAGAACCACACCTTTAGCAAATGAAAATCTAGATCCAGCAAAGGAAACTGAGAAGGGTCAGTCAAATATGTAGGAGAACAGGTCTACCAATGCACTGTTGGTGGAACTGTAAATTGGTCCAGCCACTCTGGAAAGCAATGTGTAATTACGCCCAAAATTAATAAAGTGTATGTACCCTTTTACCAAGCAATATCACTACCAGGTCTATACCAAAAAAATTCAAAGAAAGAAGTTCCTATAATACAAAAATATTTATGTCAGCTCATTTTGTAATGTGGAAGAGCTAGAAAGTAAAGGAGTAGCCATTAATTAGGGAATGACCACAAATTATGGTATGTGAATACAATGGTATACTGTTGTGCTGTAAAAAAACAATAAAAAATGGTTTCAAAGAAATCTGGAAAACTTGTATGAAAAACTATAGCAGTGTAAAAATGAACACTTATGAAAACTTAAAAGAGTTCTGATTAACACAATCATTGGACATAATTCTAGAGAGTCAATGATGAAGATTTTTTTACCTAACTTCTGACAGGTGATAGACGAAAGATGCAGTCTGAGAGTCATGTTTTTGGACATGGCCAAAGTAGGAATTTGTTTTGCTTAAGAAGGTATTTGCTAA